>NC_036839.1:1579062-1690645 GCF_002910315.2 Salvelinus sp. IW2-2015
ATACATACATACATACATACATACATACATACATACATACATCTATGTATTTTCTCTGTAAACTGATTCGACAACCGATTCGCATTTCTGGGGTGAGGTTGGGCTATTGGAATGAGAAATGGAAAACTGGAAATACAGCGTACTTTGTGATATCAAATGTCTTCTTACACTTTAAGATGGGGCATGCAACCAATCTCACATGAAACCATTCATGAAGATAAATGATCTGAAGTACTTAGGCCCCTAGTATAAAAAAGTATGATTATTACAGATACCCCGAAATATATTGAATGGCGATGTTATTTTATTTGGGATGCAGCATAATTAATCAGTTATACAATTTCAAAACAATACAATACATTTCACAACAGATTTCGCAAAACACATTAAGTATGTTCCCTTCAAATACTTTTAGACTACTCTACTACCATATATCTACAACACAAAATCCATGTGTACTTGTGTGTAGAGTGTGTATTTTATCGTGTGTATGCATGTATCTGTGCCTGTGCGTGTCTACTCAATCTAATTCTACTGCTTGCATTAGTTACCTAATGTGGAATAAAGTTCCACGTAGTCATGGAACTATGTAGTAGTGCGCCTCCCATAGTCTGTTCTGGATGCGGGGGCTGTGAAGAGACCTCTGGTGGCATGTCTTGTGGGGTATGCATGGGTGGCCGAGTGGTGTGCTAGTCGTTTAAACAGACAGCTCGGTGCATTCAGCTTGTCAGTACTTCTTACAAAAACAAGTCAATCTCTCCTCTACTTTGGGCCAGGAGAGATCGGGATGCATATTACTAATGTCAGCTCTCCGTGTACATTTAAGGGCCAGCTGTGCTGCCCTATTCTTGGCCAATTGTATTTTACCTAAGTCCCTCTTTGTGGCACCTGACCAAACTAGGGCCTGTAAGATCTGCCTGGTTGATGGCTTTGTTAAGAAGGCAGAGCAACACTTTATTATGAGCAGACCTCATTTTAGCTACTGTTGCATCACTGTGTTTCATCCATGACAGTTTACAATCCAGGGTTACTCCAAGCAGTTTAGTCATTCACACAGTACTGATGAAAAATCAAGTGCATTTTATCTAAATATGGGTATACGCAGGCCCGGCTCCACTACGGGGCTAAAGGGGGCTCAAACTTTAGCCCGCTCGGTTTTATTTTTATGACCTTATATAAAAATAGCTAAACATTTTAAATGATTGGTTGGCACAAAAAAAATCTATCTCCTCTGCGCTGGACAGGGCACACGTGTGTAGGGGGGCTATGGAAAGCCACTGGGTGGTTAGGTTTGGCTCCTTTGGGTTTCCATAAAAAGCAGGAAAAACACTTCTCATCTCTGTCCTAGTCTAAGTGAATAACGCGATATGCCTCCCCTTGTAGTATTTGATTTTGATTTCAAAGTTTACAGGTAAAGCTGCTTTACTCTTAGCTAGATAGCTGTTAAAAAAAGTTTGTTATTAGCTTCAGCCTATTTAGCTCGATCGAACCAGCTAATCTGCCACGATGGATATCAGAAATTGGCTTTGCCAAAGTACCCAAACATTGGAAAAGGAGAGTGATGAGCAGCAGCATCAAACAACTGAGGCCGCCGCCAAGCTCGACAGCGATGATGCTGCCGATCTCCAGCTAGCTCCGTGTGCAGAGCCTACCCACCCTTCCACAAGCGCTGCCAGGATAATGGCTCCACAGCGAACAGCTGAGCCAGCCCAGGTTAGCCTAGAATCCTAGCCTAGCCGTAGTGTTTCTGGAAAATAGCAACTGGTTCATAGGAAGAGAGTGGTTGGAATACTCTAGATGCTGCATTTTGCTTCCCATATCTAAAGTGCTGTGTTGGGTCCAATGCTAACGCAGACAAGGCCTTCACCCAAGCTGGGTATTCTAACTGGAAGAATGATATTGATAGTACCAAAGGATTCGCTAGGTATTCATGCAAAGAGCGTTTGAAATGCACTGCACTGTGGAAAGAAAAACTATTTCGAAGTGCTTTGGGAACATCAGTGTCAACAGTTGTTAATGATGGGCAGCTGGCAAGAAATCGCCGGTATTTGTCAGCGATTGTGGACATTATTGAGTTCCTTGTTTCAAACCAGCAACCACTGAGGGGGACATTGTACTCGGTAGAGTCAAGAGGAGAGAAGGGCAGTGGACTCTTTCTGTCTATATAATATAACAGAAAAGGAACGTGCCATGGTGCTTAACACCATACCCCACAATGCAACATACTGTACACGTCACATGTATTCCAAATGTAATCATAACGTTACTGAGGAAATAGTGAAAGAAATCAGGGAGAATCTTGGTACACACTGAATGTAGACAGGACCAAGGATCCTACTGGATGTGAAAATATATCCATTGTCACTTGTTACCTGGATGAAACAATAATGTGTATGAGCGGTTGCTGCCAATGGAAACCACAATATACTCTGATGCTTTATCATGTTTATCATTGACAAAACTAGTTCTTAACGAGCTAACAAATGTTGGCTTTGGCACAGAAAGGATACTTAATCAATGTTATGATGGTGCTAGTGTCATGTCAGGTGAAAAGGGGGGCGTGCAGAAAATATTGCAGGACAAAGTAAATAGAGAATTGGCATATGTTCAATGTTTCATGCAATGAGGAAAGGGAAAGGGGGATACCTGGTCAGTTGTACAACTGAATGCCTTCAACTGATATGTGTCTTCCGCATAAACCCAACCATGTGGTCTGACAATGCGCTTGAGGACTTGTATTAATGTCGGTGACTCACTCTACAAGTTCTTTAAAAAAACAACAGTGGCTGCCCTGTACACTGGAGAAACCTTGAAAAGTCCAGTGGTGGAAAAAGTACTCAATTGTCATACTTGAGTAAAAGTAAAGATACCTTAATAGAAAATGACTCAAGTTTAAAGTGAAAGTCACCCAGTAAAAAATATGTGAGTAAAAGTCTAAAAGTATTTGGTTATCAAATTAGATGAAATTGCTCAAATGTAGTTAAGTATTAAAAGTACATGTAGAAATCATTTCATATTCCTTATATTAAACAAACCATAATGGCACAATTTTATTTACATTTTCATTGACGGATAGCCAGGGGCACACTCCAACACTCAGACATAATTTACAAACAAAGCATTTGTTTTTAATGAGTCTGCCAGATCAGAGGCAGTAGGGATGACCAGGGATGTTCTCTTCATAAGTGTGTGAATTGGACCATTTTCCTGTCAAAATGTAAAGAGTACTTTTGGGTGTCAGGGAAAATGTATGGAGTAAAAAGTACATTCTTTTCTTTAGGAATGTAGTGAAGTAAAAGTAAAAGCTGGCAAAGATATGAATTAAAAAGTAAATTACAGATAACCCCCAAAATCTACTTAAGTAGTACTTTAAAGTAGTTTTAAGTACTTTACACCATTGGAAAAGGTCACTGGATCAAAGGTGGACCAGACACCTGCCTACTGTGTCAGTGGTTGTTAAAAGTTGTGACAGCACTGTGAAGTTCCTCTCTGACATCGAATGCATGCTGTCCTACAAAACAGAAGTACGATTTAAAGCTACAGGGCTATGATGGATGGAACCCGGCTTTAAGTTTACAGCCACCCTGGTGCAAAGGATCCTCAGTTGTCTTGATACTCACAGCAAATGACACCAGGCAAAAGCAATGGATCGTTACACTGGAGTCAAAGTGGTCCACAGTGCGTTGGAGTGCATCGAGAAGCTGAGGTGTGACATTGATTTCGAAGCCTGTCCAGCAATTGTGGACCACTGTTCAGCAATTGTGGACCACTGTTCAGCAATTGTGGACCACTGTTCAGCAATTGCTGTCCAGCAATACGTGGTGGACAGTACAGTAGGCCAGCAGGACAGAGGAGAACAGACTAAGTGTAAATGACTGTTCTTCAGCACGTTGGATGCTGTCATTGGTGAAAGGTCAAGACGATTGGTGGAGGCCCTGTGTGCTCTTGGCCCAGAGAGCTATGACTTTCAATATGTCAAGAAGGTGAAACCACTGCTGGATCTAAGCAAAACAGATTTGATGGAAGCTGAGTTTAGTGTCGCACGCCACATCTACATGCGAGAACTAACTTTCCACTTTGACAAACGTGTTCAGTCAGCACAGAAGAAGCACGCTACACCCGAGGAACGCTCAACTAATCCAACTGGTATTTGAGTGGGATCTTACAATTTCGGGTACAATGGAATTATCGATTACTCAGGAAGTTCCACAGAGCATCAAGGAAGCTGCAATGCTTTTGAAAAGGTAAGATCTAGCTAGTTGGTTTTTATCAAAATATTGCTTTAGTGTGTAGGCCGCTGTCCATAGTGGTGACAGAGCGTGGTGAGATTTTGTGCCACTTTTTGAACCTGTCACTTCTTAGTCAAATTAATTTTTTAAACTTTGATGTTTATTTTGGTATAGTGTGATATAAGAAGAATTCAATATAAATCCAATGCAAGACCGCAAATGATTCCCCTGGGTGTACAGCTACATATCAGTATGTTTCATCATAGAAATAGAAAAAATAGAAATTTTCTTGGTAGCCTATAGGTTTCCATTGCTGTAAATGGAACTGTAAGTATTGGAAACATGTTTATGGTCAGCTGGCATTGCATAATTGATTATTTGGGTTGAAATTGATTCACATAAGTGTATTGTGCCATATAACAACTTGTTGCTGAACTCATGAGCGAACGTCATGATTTGTCATGCTTGAAGCAGGCCTGTACAGGCCTATTTATTTGGCAAGACAGCATGTGCATGGCTGCATCTCACTGTAGTAGGCTGTAGGGTATGTGTTTGGTTATTTGGATCTCCATTTCCCTTTTGTTCACTAAATTTGTTTACTGTTAATGTAGCTAGCCTAAATATAGATTGCATCATGCATTTATTAATCTAATATTTTGTTTACTAGGCCTACTACTTGGTACTGCTGTTTGGTTCTGTTCACATTCGTTCGCATTCGCAGTTGTGTCGGTATTCTAAGCCAAACTGCTATTCAGCGTTTTTGTTTGCATGCATGAATAGCTAGGCTACTACTTTCAGCATTTCATTTGCATTATTTTGGTAGGGGCTGTGTGTACGCCTGCATTCACAGAGGCTGTTTGTAATAGGTGAATTGCGGCCTAGCTGCAGGGCACTGTCCATTGTGCTGATACAGCGCAGCAGAGATAGGCTACAGATTTCAAAACCACTCAATGATCTCAGAGTCTCGGGCATTTAAACTTTATATTTATTGTGGTATAGCGTGATTATGTAAGCGTAATTCCAAATAGTTCCAATGCAAGAACTGCAAATTGTTTTGCCCCCTGGCCGATTTCAACTGCCTACTTAGTCACTTTATCCTTGCGCCAGGTCTGGGTATACGAGAACATCTAGTGATCACTGGGATTTTCATCCTCAGTTGCTAGCTATCATGAATGTGTATCCCCAGTTTTCAAGCTTGATGTTGGGTCCCCTTTCCTATGCAAAAAAAACTCAACTAGATATTTTACGCATTAGCATACAATGCAAAGAGATTTAATCGATTCAAATCAAATTTAATTGTCACACATATTTAGAAGATGTTATTGCGGGTGTAGCAAAATGGTTGTGTTCCTAGCTCCAACAGTGCACTAATATCTAAAAATTCATAACAATAAACACAAATCTAAAGTAAAGGAATAGAGTTAAGAAATATATAAATGTTAGGACGGGCAATGTTGGAGTGGCATTGACTAAAATACAGTAGAATAGAATATAGTATTTGCATATGAAATGAGTAAAGCAGTACGTATACATTATTAAAGTGACTGGTGTTCCAATATTGTTCCATTAGTGTTCCATTTTAACTTAGCTAGCTCATCAACCAATATTTATGTATTATCTCTGCACTATGTCACTTATTAAAGCCTTGAATCTCATAGGGACCACACTGTCAACACTGGTCATCTAGATAGCCACGTAGCCAGCAGGGTTGCATCGGTTTCTATTGGACTAGAGCTAGCTAGGCTGGCTATATATGTAGCTAACACTAGCTAGCGAACACAAGCTGATGATCATGTATTAGCATGTGCTGACTAGCGTTGCTAGCATGCTAATGTTAGCTTGCTAATGTTGATACCCCATAGTCTTGGGTTCGCAAAATCAAGCAAATGATACTGAATGTACGACAAAATCATATTTCAACATTGTGGTAGCTATTTATGTTTTTTGTTTTAGTTTTCTATGCTCAGTGACATTGTGAATTTCATCCCTTTGGAATTCAACTCTGATTTAACTACCGGTATGTATTTAATCTGGTTCCGGCATGATAAAATTAGTGAAGTCCCAAATTCCTGCGAGATACTCAGAGAATGTGTGCACTCAGAAATAAAAGATCCAGTCACGGATTAGGAGCCACTCCATAATTTTTTCATCAATGATTGCGAAAGATGTCTTCAACGATCACACCATTGATCACACATGGGATAGAAATTATAGAAATGTAATGTTCAGTACATTTTAATGGGTAGTGCAAGTGTATTACCTACTATGAAAACAGTGTGATTTACAGAGCTGGAGCATATCACATTCAAAGGGCAATTTTGAAACATGTATCTTACAATTTTTGATATTGGATTAATAACTGGTTGTTAAAATAACTACATTGAGAAAATAACAACATTTTGTTCATGCAGGGCTCATCTGCAGAAGAGACCATCGTCTCAGCATTACAGTGGTTCCTCCTTTAACCTATCATACTCTAGTTGCACTGATTGCACTGATTTCAAAACTTGATCCTCCAGAAAGTGGAGAGCATCACTTATGCAGCTCCAGAACACGATAGTTCAAAAACAAATCTAATCAAATTTTATTTGTCACGTACACATGGTTAGCAGATGTTAATGCGAGTGTAGCGAAATGCTTGTGCTTCTAGTTCCGACAATGCAGTAATATCCAACTGTCACGAATACCACGGAAGGTGGCTCCCCTTCCTGTTCGGGTGGCGCTCGGCGGTCGTCGTCACAGGTCTACTAGCTGCCACCGATCCCTTTTTCCTTTTCGTTTGTTTTTGTCTAATTGTTTTCACCTGTTCCTTGTTGGGGTTTTGGGATGGGTGTTATTTAAGTTTGTTTAGCCCGCTGGTGTTTGTGCGGGCTTGTTGTTATTTGACGTATGTGGTGTTTGTGTTCTTTTGGGTTTTCGCTGTCCGGTATTTTTAGTAACTATGGTTTTGGGTTTGTTGCACCTGTGTTTTGGGCTTCACCCATGTTTGTAACTGGTTACTTTACAAAAGGACATTAAAGTGGCTGGAGTTGAGTCAGTATGTTGCCAGCAGCCACTCAATGTTAGTGATGGCTGTTTAACGGTCTGATGGCCTTGAGACAGAAGCTGTTTTTCAGTCTCTCGGTCCCTGCTTTGATGCACCTGTACTGACCTCGCCTTCTGGATGATAGCGGGGTGAACAGGCAGTGGCTCGGGTGGTTGTTGTCCTTGATGATCTTTTTGGCCTTCCTGTGACATCGGGTGGTGTAGGTGTCCTGGAGGGCAGGTAGTTTGCCCCCAGTGATGCGTTGTGCATACCTCACTACCCTCTGGAGAGCCTTACGGTTATGGGCGGAGCAGTTGCCGTACCAGGCGGTGATAAAGCCCGACAGGATGCTCTCGATTGTGCATCTGTAAAAGTTTGTGAGTGTTTTTGGTGACAAGCCAAATTTCTTCAGCCTCCTGAGGTTGAAGAGGCGCTGCTGCGCCTTCTTCACCACGCTGTCTGTGTGGGTGGACCATTTCAGTTTGTCCGTGATGTGTACGCAGAGGAACTTAAAACTTTCTACCCTCTCCACTACTGTCCCGTCGATGTGGATAGGGGGGTGCTCCCTCTGCTGTTTCCTGAAGTCCACGATAATCTCCTTTGTTTTGTTGACGTTAATTGTGAGGTTATTTTCCTGACACCACACTCCGAGGGCCCTCACCACCTCCCTGTAGGCCGTCTCGTCGTTGTTGGTAATAAAGCCTACCACTGTAGTGTGGTCTGCAAACTTGATAATTGAGTTGGAGGCGTGCGTGGCCACGCAGTCATGGGTGAACAGGGAGTACAGGAGAGGGCTGAGAACGCACCCTTGTGGGGCCCCAGTGTTGAGGATCAACAACCGGTCGCCTCCGGTTGTTGCCAGCCAAGCTGAGGTTGCGCACACATGATTTAACTTTTTGTGGTCCCGTGTGGCTCAGTTGGTAAAGCATGGCGCTTGCAACGCCAGGGTTGTGGGTTCATTCCCCACGGGGGGACCAGGATGAATATGTATGAACTTTCCAATTTGTAAGTCGCTCTGGATAAGAGCGTCTGCTAAATGACTTAAATGTAAAATGTAAAACTTAATGAATTAATTCAGACTAATATCTTAAAACTACCCTTAATTGATTTTAAGACAATGTTTTGATCAATATATTCTACAGGCACATCAAATTTCCAGAGTGGGATCTCTGCTAATTCTGAAGGTATGATCAATTTTATGAGCACCTCGAACACAATGAATGGGAAAATGGTTTCACAATGGGAACTCCCTCTGCTGGTGACTTGCTGAATGTGCAATCCTAAAGGAGGGCTGTGATTGGTTAATGACCTATGATATCATGTCATTAAAAGTACTGGAGATCCCACTCCTGAAATCTGACGTGTTTGAAGTGGGTAGTTTTGAGATATTAATATGAATAACATGTTGAATAAATAAATGTGTACATTTTACAGCTGGATCTGCCAACTTCTGTCTGTAGTGTCCAAACAGTTTGGGCTACACAGTAATATGACTCTCGCGAACACGTACATATTGGTTGTTTTGCTCTAGGACACTCACAGGCCTCACAAGACTCATCTGAATGTCCGCCGGTACCAGTTGAAAAATGTATGGACGTATATATGGAGAATAGTGGCAAAAATAAGGGGTTAAATACTTGTAAAACAAATAACAAAGGTTTCCTGATCTTTTCATATCTGTCTTATGTTGAATAAATACATTTGTAAATGTGTATTTCAGAGTACAGACATAATCCATATTTGAGAGAACACTATAAGGAGTATAATAACAAACATAATTTGTCTGTATCATGTACGGTTCACAGATCATAGTATCCTACACGAGGCATGTATACATCTAGAAAGGGCCTAAATTAAGTAAAACTACTGTAAAGTACTACTTAAGTTGTTTTTGGGGGGTTATCTGTACTTTACTTCATAATTTAGATCTTTGCCAGCTTTTACTTTTACTTCACTACATTCCTAATGAAAATAATGTACTTTTTACTCCATACGTTTTCCCTGACACCCAAAAGGACTCTTTACATTTTGACAGGAAAATGGTCCAATTCACACACTTATCAAGAGAACATCCCTGGTCATCTGACCTGGCAAATTTGCCAATTTCATTGGGATTTTTCAAAAAAAATGCTTTGTGATACAAATGCGAAAAAATATGTTAAACATCCTTCCTCCCAGTGAAGTTCCTATGTGAGAATTGCTGGAACAATCTGAGATACCATGAAATATTTTCCACTCCCACTGCTGTGGAATCACCTTAAGGTATTTTAATGGGAAATGGCTCGTTGAAAAAAGTGGATTATTATTGTTGAATGTGGATTTACTATACAGGCTGTAATCTGGTGGCCTATTCTGTATACAGTATAGGTGTATGAAGCATTATATGGCTTGTTCGAGCCATACCGTTCAGTGTGTGAGTACCAACAGTAAAGGTGAAGGATGGGGGAGAGAGAGTGTCAGTGAGAGGGGAGAGCCTGCAGTTGAGCAGAGGGCTGTGTTTCAACATAAATACATGAGAGAGAGAGAGAAATTAAGAGAGATAAATAAAGAGGACTAGAGGGAAGGAAAGAGGAAGAGTGGGGGGGGGGAAGAGTGGGGGGGTGAAATGGAGAGCGAGCATGGTTAAGTAATGGGCTTCTTGGCCAGCCTCCTCTATATTCATGTGTTTCCTTGGGGAAATGGTGGATGGGCTATTGTTGGAAAGAGAGAATGAGAGAGAGATGGACAGAGGGAAAGAAGGAGGTGGAATATAAGGGAGAAGGGGAGAGAGGGTGGAAGGGAGGGAGAGGTTGCAATGCTCTAGTGATTTCTGACCGGTCCCTGAGGGCCTGAGGCCGCAGAGCAGGTGAAGGGAGAGCGGGGAAGTGTGTGCGCGGGGAGACGGTGTGTGTGTGTGTGTGTCCGTACGCAGGCACAGAGATGCCCTGGGCTTTTGGAAGTCCTGCACTAATTGTGTGTGTGTGTGGTGTGTGTGGTGTGGTGTGTTGTGTGGTGTGTGTGTGTGTGTGTGTGTGTGTGTGTGTGTGTGTGTGTGTGTGTGTGTGTGTGTGTGTGTGTGTGTGTGTGTGTGTGTGTGTGTGTGTGTGTGTGTGTGTGTGTGTGTGTGTGTGTGTGTGTTGTCGGCGTTTCTACGCTTCCTATGCCTCCATTCCACATGAGGGCTTGTTGTTTGTTTTCTGTATCTTGTTGTTAAGGTCCCGTTTCCTCTGAGAGATTCAGAACCAGACGAATGCACAGCCTCTGTCCTGCACAGAGAGTGTTCCGCAGAAAGCCCCTGTTACAGGTGACACACACACAGGAATGCACAAACACACACACACATCCCCCTCCCCTCACCCACAACCCCCACACACGTACATACGGACAGATTAGGGCGAAGGGAAAAGAAGAAACAAAGGAACAAAATCAGGAGAGCAGAGAGTTGAAACAGATCTCAGTTGTAAAAGTTTCCTCTCTTTCAGTGTGTTGGTTTGGGAAAGACAAACACGGAGTCTTTCACACAGGCAGTGGTGGCAGGGTTACACCGGGTGTAAGGCTGCCGCTCTGCCACGGCCCTCAGGAGATATTATTGCTTCATCTATTATTATTACTACTTCCACAAATACGTTTATAATACTATGATACGTGTAGGGGTAGAGTAGTAGTAATGGTATAAATGTCTTCATACTGTATTTAGTCAGTAGAAATGTAAATGTAGTAAAGGATGTGCTTTTGTAATAGAAGTAAGCCTTGCTTGTGTGACGAGTAGTGGTGGGCACCGGTATCGATAATTCAATATGATGCCGATGTCGTTTGATGTTGATATGAGCAAGGTATGTCGTGAAATCGGTTTATATAAAATACCATACATGATTGTTCTTGAAGGCACAAAACCGTCGTACAGGCTCTAAACAGATCATACTTAACTGCCTGCTGATGGGCCAACAATGGGCTTTCCATTGTATTCAAACTGGCCCAATGGGCAATCAGCAAGCAGCTGTCGGAACTTTTGCAATGTTATTCATTCAGTTGCAATGTTATACACTCAAACCGATATCAATTAGAACATTTTTAACCAGATTTTCCATATCGATGCTCACCACTAGTGATGAGTAATATTGCCTTAGAGTAATAGAGTCTCAAATACGACCCGGGTTTAATCCAGTTGGTCACATCTACAACTACTCGAACATCCACTGGCATTACCGTTTTGTAACTGCTTTGATGCTCTTTTCAGAAGTAAGTGGTGATTTTTCTAAATGCTTAGTATAAAAACTCCAAACTGTTTACACTTGTAACTCAGCAAGTCTCATATTCAAAATGTTGTATTGTGGATTCATTTTGTTTGAAGGCATCTTTCATCAATCAACCATTGATGTATTGTGTAATTGATGTATATAGATGTATATAGATATGTATAGTGTAATTTATAATATCATTATGTTGTGTTTTGGTGAGTACATCAATGTTGTCATGGTATTTCACAGTGAACTTTAATTTTTATTTATTTTATTTGACCTTTATTTAAAGGAGGGAGTACAGTGGTTCCTCCTTTAAAAGTTGTGTCATACTGCGGCACACCCTGCGTGCTGCTGCAGCATTCTGTGGCACGTCATTTAATTCTCAACCATTTCTTCTGTTACTGCAAGTTATTGCTAGATTGACCACCAGAGGGCATCTTTGAGAAGCATTTGATAGTATTCAGTATTGGCATTACCAGAGAATTTAAGTTCACAGTTGACACCATCGAGGTGCGGATGTTTACTTTCTACACAAGTGTTTTTTTTTCCAGTTTCGTCCGACGAACAGATTGTAGTGGTAAAATAAAAAGGTAGAATTTTTTTTGCCATGTAGGCTAGAGGGAATTCTAAGCATCACTCCAGTCAAAACAGGCTCTGCGAATGTTCGATTCCATTAATTTGCTATGGGCTGCGCACTAGTGTTCCATCTTAGCCAACGTTCTTAAGTCGTTTTTCAGCCTTGGGTGAATTTTGACTTGTTCTATTGTCCAGCCTATAGATAGCCAGAGCAAATTTACGAAAGCACCCATTGAGAATGTCCATTGAGAAAGCACAACGACTATACCATTTAGCTAAGCTAAGAATGAGGTGAATAACCATGTCAATAAACGTTGGGTAGTTAGATAGCCTATTGTTAATATACTGGCAAGATTGATGTTTAACTACTAACGTTAGGTAGCTAACTAACATTCCGGTACATACTGCTGTAATGATATGCTATGTGGTTTGTAAGGACAGCCTGGCTAACAAATTGTCAGCCAACATAATGTATAAGGTAACTTATTTGAAAAGTCATTACTTTATTACATTGAGTAGCAAGCTACCCCTTGGTCGTTAGGGTAAATCTGGTCTGTGATAGGAGGGGGGTGTTTCACACCTAGCTCGGCTATTAGAATATTCTTTAGTAAAGGTTGAATAGTCTATTGTTCAGCTATTAGTCCCCCTCCCCAACTTGCAACTAATTGTTGTTGTACCCATCTCATTCCTTTCCCTCTTCCACGTGTCATCATTCTGCGCCTGAGTGGCTCGCTTGTGGGCATGCTGGCAGGACATGGCAGCATCTTCGGTTGTGCGTCAAGAATTCTGCATACAGTAACACGTTTCTATGAAGGTGTGGTTATTCAGAGGCAAATTGTTAAACGCTATGGAGGTACATTTGTGTTTTTTGTCGAGAGCAAAACTTTTTTTATTTTAATCAATAATAATTGTTCTGAAAGCAAATTTTTTCCAACACAAAGGAAGTCATAGCGGACACCTACGAAGAAGGACTGTGTGATGATGGCATCTCAGGGAAGCATCACTGGACGTTCTTCCGTCCAACTTTTACATAGCTAGTAGTTAGCTCCTACGATTCAGTCTCAGTTTATAACATTCTACTATATTACATACATACCGCAGAATGATAAATCATGCAATTATTATTCTCAAGCTAACCAAAAGCATTTAGCGTTCTCGCCATTTTCAGTTGAATGAATCTAACTTTCTTTCATGGCAACTCATAAGCAGGCCAAGTCATATTTGTTTCATAGTCGATATATAATAATTTTTCATGACAGTGTAACGGTTAGAAAGAACACAATATGTCTGTCACGAAGAGTTAGGGAGTCTTTGCAGTGTGTAGATGGTGCAGTTATCATTGTGTATTTCCCATCACCTAATGAACAACCACAATACCAGTCTGGTGTTAAGCTTTCTGTGCTGTATTGACGTATCCTGAAAATGACATCTGATGCTTTAGATTGAACGGTCATATCTCAGTAATTGTTTTCATACCTCCAAAAAATAAGCTATTTTCTTTACTTTCAGAGAGTGAGCTGATCAAGGGGTTGAAAATGTAGATATTGCCAGATGATCAGGCCGTGGAACAGGCTGTGGAAGCTTTATTGCTGGCAAAAGTGTCCATAACCAGAGGTAATTAACTTCACTAGGGTAGGGGGCAGCATTCGGAATTTTGGATGAAATGCATGCCCAAATTAAACTGCCTGCTTCTCGGGCCCAGAAGATATGATATGCATGTAACTGGTAAATTTGGATGGAAAAGACTCTAAAGTTTCCAAAACTGTTAAAATAGTGTCTGTGAGTATAACAGAAATCCATTCAGGAGTTTTTTTATTTATTCAATGCCATTACAGTATCCATTGACTTAGGACTCAAATTGTAGTTTCTATGCCTTCCACTAGATGTCAACAGTCTTTAGAAATTGTTTCAGGCTTGTATTCTGAAAAATGAAGAAGTAAGAGCAGTCTGAATGAGTGGACCCTAAAGTGTCACAGAGCTTTTTCATGTGCGCGACCGAGAGAGTGCGTTTCTTGTTTACCTTTTAAATTGACGACGTTATTGTCCGGTTGAAATATTATCGATTATTTAGGCTAAAAACAACCCGAGGTTTGAATATAAACATCGTTTGACATGTTTCTATGAAATTGACGCATAAAATGTGGATTTTTTTGTCTTCCTGTTTTGACTGCATTTGAGCCTGTGGATTACTGAAGAAAACGTGCGAACAAAACGGAAGTTCTTGGATATAAAGAGACTTTATCGAACAAAAGGAACATTTATTGAGTAAATTAATGTCTGCTGAGTGCAACCATATGAAGATCATCAAAGGTAAGGGATTAATTTTATCTCTATTTCTGACATGTGTAACTGTTCTACTTGGCTGGCTACTGTTTGTAATGATTTGTCTAGTGGGCTATGTTCTCAAATAATTGTAAGGTATGCTTTCGCCGTAAAGCATTTTTTAAATCTGACACCGTGGTTGGATTCACAAGAAGTTAATCTTTAAACCTATGTAAAATATGTTTTGTTTTCTGAATTTTATAATGAGTATTTCTGTATTTGAATTTTTGCGCCCAGCAGTTTCACTGGCTGTTGAAGAGGTGGGACACTACCGTCTCACGTGCCCAAGAGAGGTTAAACTGTTCTGTGTTATTTTTCTCTCTTCCTCTCTGCCTGTCTTGTTGTACATGGAATCTGTCTCACATGCATTAATTAAAATGTCAGCTGCTAATTGTCAAATTTACACCACATAAACACAGCCATTTTCACTGGACTATCTGTTTCTATCTGTTGCTGCAAAGTCATTATTTCTCTGGGAGTTAGCCTTGCAATAACCAAGTGGTGAGACACATAGCCCTCTTTATTTAAATGTTTGAGGTACACTCCGATAGGTGTCTGCGTCACATACAGTATCTTTTATTGTTTGTCCTCATGTGTCTGTTTTTCAGCATAACGTACTCTGTAGCCACTTAGTGTGGATACCAGGTGAGACCACACACACACACTAACAGTCTCTCTTCTTCACTTCATCCCTCTCCCCCTTCTCCCTAAATCCTTTAGGTTATATCAGCCATTTTGGTGAACCCCTCCCGCATCTGAACTGGCTGACACAGAGAGCACAGCATGATCACAGGTGAGAGGTCACTTGGTTGGGTCAACACAAAGTATTAATTAAAGATATGCTTTACATTAAAATACAGACAGAGATGTAGTAATCCCAGAGTTAACGATCCAAGGTCAGTTTTGCATTTCACCTCCTGATGATTTGGATGACTGACCATGATATAATAAAAAAAACAGGCCTTAATCATGCTCTCTCTCTATCCATCTGTTTCTCATCTGCAGGTATGTTTTGTTGTGAGAGAGGAAGCCAGTCCTGTCATCGCCACCTCACCCGCTCTTAAGATAACCTTTGGACCAACTGGGGGCCCAAGGCTGGTTAGGAGACACCGCAAATGTGATAGACTTTGTTTCAGCGACAGTCTTAATCTTGCGACAAAACCGCTACTGACATGACTGCCGCTTATAGCTGCTGCTCAGAAACCAGGGGAGACTGAAGAACTAACAATAATTGCTAATTGCCTAGCAGAGGTGGACAGCACACCTCCCTGTACTTATTGCTGATTGCCTAGGAGAGGTAACCCCCCCTCCCACAATACAGCCACTGATCACCAAAACAAGTCACAAATTGCCCTGCCCCTCGATCCTGGTTGATGTGTCAAAATAGGCTGGTAGGGACATAAAGCTCTCAGCATTTAAACAACATTTTGTTGTATTAAATCATTATAGTCTATAAGTTGCGCATATAGGCTGTGACTTACTTAGAATTAAATACCAAATTAAATGAAAAATGCCTCATTAGGCTCAGTCTACAGTGCCTTTGAATTCATTGCTAGAAACACAAGTTTGGCCAGTCTGTTGCTTCAGGCTCATGCTATGGTGCCTGGAGAGCAGGCCATCCTCTCCGCGCTTGCCGAGCCACTGGGGATGCTAAACAAAACCTCCTTGAAAGTGAGACTAAGCCAGGCCTATTATCATTTAGGCCAAAATCAAATATGGACTAAATGATAATAGAACAAAAATGAATGAAACTTTTAAGAGATCATATTTTTTGTTTATAAATACTTTGCTACAATAACACACTGAGCTATCTACCCAACTAGTTCCTAGGCTACAAATGCATGCTGGGCTGGGCATGCCCTGAGCTCATGAAGTGGGCGCTACTGGAGCGAAATTGGAGCGAGGGAGAAGGCCGACAATCCAGCCTTTGGGAAGGTCGCTCCTTGCTCCGTTCAAATTAGGCACACTCTGCTCCTCGCTCCGCTCCAGCTCCACTCCGCTCACATACTCTTTTTTGGGATGCATTCGAAGTGAGGGAACGTTTGTGTGTGTGTGTGTGTGTGTGTGTGTGTGTGTGTGTGTGTGTGTGTGTGTGTGTGTGTGTGTGTGTGTGGTTGTTGTGTGTGTGTGTGGTGTGTTGTGTGTGTGTGTAGGATGTGTTGAGTCTGGTGGTTAAAGTATGAGTACTGGGTCTGGATGTTTCTAGGGTTAGCGGTGAGGAGAGCATACTGAAACCCTGATTCTGATTATAAGACTGGTCTAGGATGGATGGGGAAGCCCTGACTCATCTTATTATACGCAGATGGACTAGAAACATGAATAGGGTGGTATAAGGCTATACAGAAGGATACATAATACTTAAACACACACACACACAAACGCACACACACAGAACACACAAAACAAACATGCACACACAGAGAACACACAACACACACGCTGGTACTTACTTCTGTACGGCATGTGTTAAAGATAGAGTGGTAGATCACACAGACACACACACACACACACACACACACACTAGTACTTACTCCTGTACGGCGCGTGCTATAGACAGAGCGGTAGATCCGGTCTCGATGACACTGTCCAGGGTGACATTGGGCAGGTCATCATCGTCACTGTCACTCTTGATGTGCCGCGGCGACAAGCTGTTGTGGTCTGTGTATGCTGCCATGGAGACAGACAGAGAAGAGTTAGTCCCGTATTCTATATTCTATACTGTAACATGTGATACTGTTGTACGGTTACATGAAATAGACATATGATAAGGTTTATGTGTGCTGCCATTAGACACAAACACAGAAGACAAAGACAGAAGTCCCATATTACATTGTATACTGTACCATACAGACAAGCCAATGCACCACACAAGCCAAAAAGCTTCATGATACAATTTTTTGTGTATCAACAACCACTCCTTAAAAAAAAAAAAAAATCATGCTAAATATCATATGATTCTACATTAGTACACAGTACATTATCTAACAACAGTCCAACATATCAGACAGAATCTCTTTGTTTTCTCTATTAGAATGTGTTCTTACTGTACATGGTTTCCAGTTACTGGGGGGAGAAAAAAAAGATGTTGCTATTTTGGTATTATTCAAATAATATGGCTTCACAGAACACTTGCGCCTCTCATCAGCTGTAGCCCTTTATTCACCAAGTTCCTCAAACCACCTAACCTCTCTGAGACCGATGTCTCAGTCCTAGTCTTATTGATATGACATAACGTGGGGTTGAAATGATTGACACCCTTGATAAAGATGAGCAATAATGACTGTAAAATAATTAAAACAATGATCTATATTGTATGCTCAAAGAAATTGGGAAATTATATTATTTTAGAATACAACTGCTCAGAGAAAGAGATTGTGTTTTAACAAGTAATACGTTTTTTTTCTTGAAAAGGTAGGGGTAAAAATGATCAAAGATCCCCTGTTACTGATTCTGGTGAGAGGTTAGAATGTCTCTCTCACTCATCATTATTCACGATTCATTCAGGGTTATCCGTAATCATGGTAACATCCACAATAATGTAGAAGTATTTAGAAACGTATTTTATTCTTATTTACAATAAAAGTGACTCCAAAATGACACATGCCCTTTCACACCTGGACAAAAGGAACACCTATGTGAGAATGCTATTCATTGACTACAGCTCAGAGTTCAACACCGTAGTACCCTCAAAGCTCATCAATAAGCTAAACACCTCCCTCTGCAACTGGAATCTGGACGGGCCACCACAGGTGGTAAGGGTAGGTAACAACACATCCGCCACATTGATCCTCAACACAGGGGCCCCTAAAATTTCCTGCTCAGTCCCCTCCTGTACTCCCTGTTCACTTATGACTGCACAGCCAGGCACGACTCCAACACCATCATTAAGTTTGCCGATCAGTGGTAGGCCTGATCACCAACAACAATGAGACAGCCTATAGGGAGGAGGTCAGAGACCTGACCGTGTGGTGCCAGGGTAACTACCTCTCCCTCAACGTGATTAAGACAAAAGAGATGATTGTGGACTACAGGAAAAGAAGGGCCGAGAACGCCACCATTCTCATCGATGGGGCTGTAGTGGAGCAGGTTGAGAGCTAACATGGTCCAAGCACACCAAGACAGTCTGTTACGTCCGTCGTTAAATGAAGACCAAGGTGCAGCGTGGTAGGCGTACATTTTCTTTAATATAAATGTTCCACCAAAAACAATAAACAACTCAATGAACGTAAAGCTAGGAGTGCAACACCTGCAACACAAGATCCCACAACTGAAGTTGGAAAAAAGGGCTGCGTAAGTATGATCACCAATCAGAGACAACGACAGACAGCTGCCTCTGATTGGGAACCATACTCGGCCAACCAAGAAATATAAACATAGATTTCCCACCCTAGTCACACCCTGACCTACCAAATAGAGAATTAAAAGGATCTCTAAGGTCAGGGCGTGACACAGTCATGAAGAGGGCACGACAAAATCTTTTTCCCTTCAGGAGAATGAAAAGATTTGGCATGGGTCCTCAGATCCTCAAAAGGTTTTACAGCTGCACCATCAGGGGCATCCTGACGGGTTGCATCACTGCATGGTATGGCAACTGCTCAGCCTCCGACTGCAAGGCACTACAGAGGGTAGTGTTTACGGCCCAGTACATCACATTCCTGCCATCCAGGACCTCTATACCAGGCGGTGTCAGAGGAAGACCCTAAAAATTGTCAAGACTCCAGCCACTCTAGTCATAGACTGTTCTCTCTGCTACCGCACGGCAAGCGGTACCGGAACGCCAAGTCTAGATCCAAGAGGCTTCTAAACAACTTCTACCCCCAAGCCATAAGACCCCTGAACATCTAATCAAATTGCTACCCAGACTATTTGCATTGCCCCACCCCCCTCTTCTACGCTGCTGCTACTCTCTGTTATCATCTATGCATAGTCAATTTAATAAGTCTACCTACATGTACATATTACCTCAATTACCTCGACACGGGTGCCGCCGCAGATTGACTCTTGTTATTTTACTGCTGCTCTTTAATTATTTGTTACTTTTATCTCTTACTTTTTTTAGGTATTTTCTTGAGACTGCATTGTTGGTTAAGGGCTTGTAAGTAAGCATTTAACTGTAACACCTGTTGTATCCGGCGCACGTGACAAATACAATCTGAATTGATTGGATAATTTACCATTAATTGACTTTGGTTACAAAAAAATCTGAAACACAACCAAAATAAACTGCAAATGCATCCAACAAGTTTATAGAGTCACAAACTTGATGTAGTCATTGCGTGCTAGGAATATGGGACCAAATACTAAACTTTTGACTACTTTATTTATAAGAATCTTTAAGGGTGTCAATAATTTTGACTCATACCTTTTTAAGAAAAAAAAATATTACTTGTTAAACAAAATCTCCTTCTCTGGGCAATTGTATTAGTGTAAAATAATATCAATGTCCCATTTTTTTAAGCATACAATATACCACAGTATTTGAATTATATTTTTTTATACAGTAATTTTTGCTCATCTTTATCAAGGGTGTCAATAATTTCAGACTCCACTGTACTTTATTTGAATTTCATTCATACTCATATTCAATACATTCAATTCCATTCATTGAATTTCATATAAATGAAAGCTAGCTGAATGCCACATCACTTCACTCATAGAAAATGTGATAAATGTTTTTCAGAGTCTGAATACTGCATCTAACAGCAATCAAAGCTGCAGCCCTCTTGCCCTCCACCCTGTCTGCAGACCACAATAGATTCTGGAAATACCCAGTACATCCTGTAGGGTAGACACTGTGTGAACCCCTATGTGTGTGTGTGTGTGTCTGTGTACATGCATATTTCCGTGCGTATGTGTGTGTGTGTGTGTGTGTTTGGTAGCTATGCGCGGGTCAGTTGTTTGTTCACCCGCACCTGCCCGCAGTTGTTAATAACCCAGTTAATAACCCGAAAAACGTATTTCTCTAAAATTCTATGCACAAAGTTGTTTACATCCCTGTTATTGAGCATTTCTTCTTTTCCAAGATAATCCATCCACCTGACAGGTCAAGAAGCTGATTAAACAGCATGATCATTACCCAGGTGCATGTTGTGCAGGGGCCAA
The DNA here is from genome assembly GCF_002910315.2 of Salvelinus sp. IW2-2015. Classification (NCBI taxonomy): domain Eukaryota; kingdom Metazoa; phylum Chordata; class Actinopteri; order Salmoniformes; family Salmonidae; genus Salvelinus; species Salvelinus sp. IW2-2015. Next base: position 1,599,537 of record NC_036839.1, read on the forward strand.
TAAAAGGCCACTCTAAAATGTACAGTTTTGTCACACAACACAATGCCACAGATGTCTCAAGTTGAGGGAGCGTGCAAATGGAATGTTGACAGCAGGAATGTCCACCAGAGGCAAGAATTTAATTTAAATTTAATTAAAAACATTTCTACACAAACTGTCAGAAACCGTCTCAAGGATGCTTATCTGCATGCTTGTCATCCTCACCAGGGTCTTGACCTGACTGCAGTTTGGCATTATAACCAACTTCAGTGGGTAAATGCTCACCTTCGATGGCCACTGGCACGCTGGAAAAGTGTTCTCTTCACAGATAAATTCCAGTTTTAACTGTACCTGGCAGATGGTAGATAGCGTGTTTGGTGTCATGTGAGTGTGCGGTATTCTGATGTTAACATTTTGAACAGAGTACCCCAATGTGGTGGTGAGGTTATGGTATGGGCAGACATAAGCTACGGACAATGAACACAATTACATTTTATCGATGGCAATTTGAATGCACAGAGATACCGTGATGAGATCCTGAGGCCCATTGTCGTGCCATTCATCCGCCGCCTTCACCTCATGATTCAGCATGATAATGAATGGCCCCATGTCGCAAGGATCTGTACACAATTCCTGGAAGCTGAAAGTGTCCCTAGTTCTTCCATGGCCTGCATACTCACTCGACATGTCCCCCATTGAGCATGTTTGGGGTGCCCTGGATCGACATGTACAACAGCTTGCTCCAGTCTCCGCCAATATCCAGCAAATTCGCACAGCCATTGAAGCAGAGTGGGACAACATTCCTCAGGCCACAATCAACAGCCTGATCAACTCTATGCAGTGGAGATGTGTCACGCTGCATGAGGCAAATGGTGGTCACACCAGATACTGACTGGTTTTCTGATCCACACCCCACATTTGTTTTAAGGTATCTGTGACCAAGAGACTAAAGGAACACTTATAATGTCGTAAATCAAAAGGACTGAATGCCTCAATCTATTTGACATCGGTAGAGTTTGTTTTCTCTTTCCTAATCTCTGCCTCTCTCGCACAGACATTGCTAAATCGTAAATGTAAAGACGGGGAGAACATGCAACAACAAATAATTTACTGGAAAGATTTTCCATGAAAAATGTCCAAATGACATCAGAGTGAAATTAAAAGCTGCTTAAAACGAACCAAGATGGTTTTGATAAGATTCCAGTTTGCCTTGGATGGATATTTTATGTGGTTTACGTACTATCAACTTTCATGATTTTGATAAAGCTTGCACCTTTATAGACGGTCCCTAAACACACATTAATTCTCTCAAGATGCTAAAATAAATAAATCCTATTTCTCCAGTCCTGTTCCCGAGTCAAAATTTGGCTTGGGAAATGAACAAAATATAATTTTACTGCAAGAAATGCTTAAATTCTGCAGGAGTAAGTATTATATTAGGCTATGTGAAAGGTTATAGAACTACAGTTAGTGTCCAGATTTCAGTTAGGCTACTATTCCATTTAACCCATCTGAACAGTACAGTTCCCATGACGTGCCATTTTGATGTCCCTGTCTTGTGAGTGTCAAAATTGTATAGTGCCTCACAGTCATCACACATAACATCCTCGTCCTCTTTTACAACTTCACCAAATCCTTTCCAGACATTAGACTACTGTTCTGGCCCTTCCTTCTATTTATTTTCAACTCTCCATTTCACAACTTTTCTCTTATTGAATTAAACTCCGACATTGTCCTTTTTGCCTCAGTGGATCAGGCCCTAAAGCTTAGGCTATGCACTAACGCCAGATACAAATAATGAAAGAAAAACCTCAGTGTAGCCTGTAGATATGAATTGCACAAATAATTAATATTTATGGACTTCATTCAACCCAAGCGACACTGCTCATGCCATGCTACAGGCTGTCTTGCCCTCAGGCCAGTTGTCCGTTTGATTGACAGCTCCTGACAGGAAGCTCCTTTTCGGTCTACATTGAGGGATGGGCCCACCCCAGGAAAGACACCCGCAGACACACACACACACACACACACACACACACACACACACACACACACACACACACACACACACACACACACACACACCTAATCAGCCACTATCGCCCTCGCCCTGTAGATAAGAAGCTGGGTGGTGCAGTGTATTTTGGCATTGTTGTTGTCTCTGAGCGGTGGGTGGGGCATGTCTTGATAATGATACCCGTCAAGTGTGTGTGTGTGTGTGTGTGTCAGTGGAGGCTGCTCAGGGGTGGACGGCTCATAATAATTGCTGGAACGGAGCGAATGGAATGGCATCAAACAGGGCTCCTGAGTGGCGCAGTGGTCAAAGGCACTGCATCTCAGTACTAGAGACGTCACTACAGACCCTGGTTTGATCCTGGGCTGTATCACAACCAGCCGTGATCAGGAGTCCCATAGGACGGCGCACAATTGGCCCAGTGTCGTCCGGGTTAAGGGACGGTTTGGCCGGGGTAGGCCGTCATTGTAAAATAAGAATTTGTTCTTAACTGACTTGACTAGTTAAATAAAGGTTAAAAATATGGAAACCATTTGATTTATGTTGTTGATACCTTACCGCTCCAGTTATTACCATATGCCCGTCTTCCCCAATTAAGGTGCCATCAACCTCCTGTGATATGTCTGCATATTATAGAGATGGAAAGAGGTCTCATCATTGTATCTGTGATATTATGGTGTCTGTGACAGCATTGGCAGTGCTATTCTCCATTTTAAAGTAGTCAATTTTCTTCTTCTTTTGAGTTTAAAAAAAGTGTAAAGCTTATGATGGTTATTTCCAGCCACCTGCAGTGCTGGAGTCCTGAACCAAATTTTGTGTCACTCAGTTATTGTGGCCACTAGATGGCAGTGTTCAAGCCATTTACAAACCATAACACCTAAATTTGAAAAAGAGGACCTCGAACAATCATGAACCTTCATTTCTATTACTTGTCAGTGTTCTGAACGGGCATTATTTGTCTTTTTACCTAAACATGTAAACACCATCGAATAGAATTCATAGCAAGCAGTGGACTGGGTTAGTCAGATTTGATGAAATATATAGTGATGGGTCGTTCGCGAACGAGTCGGCTCTAAGAGCCAGCTCTTGTAGGTGAACGTTGGGAGTCGGCTCGCATATCAGAAGAACCGAATCTATTTATAAAAAATATTTTTAAATACATTTAAATAAATATAATGAACTAATTCAAAGAATGAAAAAAGAAATAAAATAATATAGGCCTAAATGCTCAGGCTGAGCTGGTGTAAGAATAAGGCCTCTAGTAAGCGGTGGGTAGACAAAGTCATGACAGGGAGACTCGGCATAGTGGCCACATCCGTTACCTCTGAGAGGGTCTTCTCGAAAACGGGACAAATAATTACTGAGAGAAGAAACTGCATTAGCCCCTCGTAAGTGAGGGAGATGCATTTCTGAATGTAAATCTCTCAAAGCAAAATATGGTCAGCATTGCTGTGTGCTGCTGGTTATAACATGGCAATAAAGAAGAGAGAAAAGAGGGCCAGTTTAATGTTTAAAGTGGGATGCTGCAGTTTTGCACATTGTTATTTATTTTTCTTTGATATGGTGCAATATTCTTTTATGCTGTTCAGACTGTATTCATTTTGAATGGTTAGAATTATATGCACTTTGTTTATATACATTAAAAAGTTATACTTGAAATGCAAATGTTTAATAGCGTTCTTTTTCATAACAAACCAAGGCATTTTTAAATACATTGTGGTTAAGGTAGAGTATGATTTCATTTAATCATTTAATTAGAATTGTTTTAACACCAATCATAGACACACTATCGCAAACTGTTTGACTTGAAAAAATACGAAACATATTTTTTTAAAGAGCCCGATTGGCAGCCAAAAGAGCCGGCTATTTTTGGTGAGCTGAGCCGAACGAGCCCATCACTAGAAATATAACATTACAGATAAACTGGAATGATAACATTACAGATAAACTGGAATTGCCAAAAACAACTAACTGAAAGCCACACGCCCAATATGTCAGGAATATGACTTCATTGAGGCATATGTCACTGTGCTTCTATGGCTATATGCACCATGCCATTGCCAATTTCATTTAGCTAAAAAGACAGTTTATAATCCAGTGCCATTATCACACATCTATATTTTAGCTTTAATTAGCTTTAAAAATCCGAAATTTTCTTTCAGCCTCATGGCAAGTTGTGTAGAATAGCATGAGATGAGCTATCAAATTGCACATTTTTCTCTCTGCCCCATGGCAAAATGTGTAGATTTGCAGGAAATCTGCTTTAAAATGGCAATACTTTCTCTTTGCCCCATGGCAAAATGTGTAAAATTGCAGGAAAGGAGCTGTTTTCCCACCAATGTTTCTGCAGGCTGGCTGACGTTCTAACAATGGAAATACATGTCCTCAATGAGTGAAGGCAAGTTAGATCATTCTAGCCAATGAGAAGGCAGATACGTGTGTGCATAACAGGCACAACTAAGTTGTTTTTCTCAAAGTTGCCGGAATGCCACGTGCATCCACTTATATAAGTAAATTTGTAACAGCCCTAAATATTACTAAACGTATATTCGATCAAATAAGCCTTGTGTAATTCCATATTGTCTCATAGACCGCCATACAAAAAAGGGCTTCTCTCGCAGACAGATTTTGGCTGGAGTAAATCCTCTCACTTCACCTCTTCCTTTCTGTCCCAACCCATAGGAATCACACCCAGTTTACTTTCAAATGGTGGAAGCCCTCAATAACAATTTCCATGCTAATACAGGTTACATCCAAGTTGAGTCCTCCATCTATCTCTATGGTGTGTCTACGGTACATGCACACAGTCCATGTGGGTTGAGCTTTACATAAAAAAACACTGTCTATTTGTTTCAAAGCACATCTCTCCGACAGCAGGCATCTCTCATGTTGAGACTACGGTCTCTTTGCAGATAAGCCCTGCATGAACACATCAATAAACAACAATGACACTATACATAGCTACACTGAGTATACAAAACATTAAGAACAGATGCTCTTTCCATCGGTTTTTAATGCTCAACAGTTTCCCATGTGTATCAAGAATGGTCCACCACCCAAAGGGCATCCAGCGAAATTGACACAACTGTGGTAAGCATTAGAGTCAACATGGGCCAGCATCCCTGTGGAATCTTTTCGACAGCTTGTAGAGTCCATGCACCGATGAAATGAGGCTGTTCTGAGGGCAACGTACACTCATCAATTACACATGAAAAGCAAACATAAAAACACATAAAGCAAAACGCAATCATATCAAACAAACACATTCTTCAGTAAAAAAAAAGGCCCTCTGACATCCCCCTGAATTGCCCAAGAGGGACCGACTTCATCAACTTTAAGGAGTTTTTTAAAGATAATTCCACATGAGAGGAGCAAAAAAAACAAAGCATATATACCTAACTCTGTGAAGATTGGAGGGATCTCCAGGGTTAGCCATACCCGAGTTCGGGTCTGGTAACTTCTATGTCTGAAGGTTAACAATGAGGTAAGGTATGGCCGAAGTTTTACCAAGAGGCCTTTATAGACAAAAAAGAGTGCAATGTATCAATCTACGAGACTTCAAAGACGGACAGCCTACTTCCTGACACAAAATGCAATGTTATTGATCACCCGCAATAAAGTGCAACGCGTTATAATAAACTGCGTGCATTCCTATAAATGATATTGCCATCGTCAATAACCAGGATGAATTTTGGCTGAATTATTTGTTTTCTGCCATTTAACAAAAGAACACGGACCTGGGTTCTTTCTTATATTAAAAACAGGCTTACTTTTGAAAACCTGTGCTTTTCTCACTGTGTAATCCTGTGGTGTGTAAGAGGGAACACAGTGTGTGCATGTTCTTCATTCTAGACCACGGTTAGTTGTTTTAGGTGCTGGGCTGGAACAAAGGCCTGCACTCCCTGCAATAGGAATGAAGTTGACCATCCCTGATCATGCACAGTTTAATTTTTCTCAATTCTATGTGACATCAATTTTCATTGGCCTGGTCAAATGTGACCCTTGACATCCAGCCAATGGGACTAATGCCCTCTTGCTGCTAATTTTCCATTGCTAGTGTCACATCTTCTACTGAAGTTTTGTCAACTTCTACAATAGGCAACTCATTGGACATATGACCAGGGCCTTCAGCCAATCTCTAGCTAAGCATTCTCCTGCTCGCTTACTAGTACCATAGACCCCTTGACATTTTCCACATTTTGTTACGTTATATCCTTACTCTAAAATGGATTAAATAGTTTTTTCCACTCTAATCAATCTACACAAAGTACCCCATAAAGAAAAAGAAAAAACAGGTTTCGACATTTTTGTAAATGCAAAACTTAAATATCATATTTACATAAGCTCTCAGATGCTTTACTCAGTACTTTGTTGCAGCACTTTTGACAGCGATTACAGCCTCGAGTCTTCTTGGGTATGACGCTACATGCATGGCAAACCTGTATTTGGGGACTTTCTCCCATTCTTCTCTGCAGATCCTCTCAAGCTCTCCCAGGTTGGATGGGGAGCATCGCTGCACAGCTATTTTCAGGTCTCTCCGGGCTCTGGCTGGGCCACTCAAAGACTTGTCGCGAAGCCACTCCTGTGTTGTCTTGGCTGTGTGCTTAGGGTCGTTGTCCTGTTGGAAGATGAACCTTCTCTCCAGTCTGAGGTCCTGAGCGCTCTGGAGCAGGTTTTCATCAAGGATCTCTCTGTACTTTGCTCTGTTCATCTTTCCCTCGATCCTGACTAGTCTCCCAGTCCCTGCAGCTGAAAAACATCCCCACAGCATGATACTGCCACAATCATGCTTCACATTAGGGATGGTGTCAGCTTTCCTCCAGACATGATGGTTGGCCTTCCCCAGATCTGCTGTCTCGGAGCTTTACAAACAATTCCTTCGACTTCATGGCTTGGCTTTTGCTCTGACATGCACTGTCAACTGTGGGACCTTATATTGACAGGTGTGTGCCTTTCCAAATCATGTCTAATCAATCGAATTTACCACAGGTGGACTCCAATCATGTTGTAAAAACATCTCAAGGATGATCAATGGAAACAGGATGCACCTGATCTCAATTTCGAGTCTCATTGCAAAAGTTCTGAATAGTTACATAAATAAGGAATTTATGTTTTGTCCAGTGACAAAATGTGGAAAAAGTCAAGGGGTCTGAATACTTTCTAATTGTGCTGTATCTTGATGCTACTCTCTCTACTTCATATACTAGCTCAGCAGCTCTCAGAGCATATCAGACAGTGGCCATAATGGTCTCTAATAACACAGGTCTGGAGGGAGGAGACAGAACTGGGAAAAAATATTAGTCAAACCATTTCAAATACTTCAACAGAATACTGCAAGAGTTGTTCTACTTACCCAGAGTCAGATTAACTCATGGATAAAAATGTTATGTCTTGGCTTGCAGTTTGGAGATAATTGTTGAAAATAAGTTAGCATATCGTTAGCGTAGCGCAATTTATGGAAGTCTCCAGCTACAAATGCCAGTTCCTCTCAAAAGCAGAGAACTGGACATTCTAACTATTACAAAGTGGGGTGTTTAGCACTTTGTACTCTATTGATACAAAAAACTATGTTTTAATTAAGGATCGTACCATTTTTTAATATTTTCACCTAAAATGACATACCCAAATCTCACTGCCTGTAGCTCAGAACCCAAAGCAAGGATATGCATACTCTGATACTATCTGAAAGTAAAAACTTTGAAGTTTGTGGAAATGTGAAATTAATGATGGAGAATATTACACGTTAGATCTGGGAAAAGATAATACAAACAAAAAAACATGCTTTTTCTATTTTCTGGCCACCAGATGGCAGCAGTGTGTGTGAAAAGTTTCAGACTGATCCAGTGAAGAATTACATTACTGCACACTATTTTGTATCAGGTCTGCCAGGAGTTTGCCTAAATGTGCCGAATTGGTCAATTGATACATTTTCAAGTACATAACTATAGAGAACATACAAAAATGCTATGGTAATAAAAAAATTAAGTTTACATACTCCAGGAATTTCTTACATGATGGATCTGGCATCCTTTCACTCCCTCCTCTCTACATTCTCCTCTTCTGTCTCTGCTGCTAAAGCCACTTTCTACCACTCTAAATTCCAAGCATCTGCCTCTAACCCTAGGAAGCTCTTTGCCACCTTCTCCTCCCTCCTGAATCCTCCTCCCCCTCCTCCCCCCTCCTCCCTCTCTGTGGATGACTTCGTCAACCATTTTGAAAAGAAGGTCGACGACATCCGATCCTCGTTTGCTAAGTCAAACGACACCGCGGGTTTCTTCTGCTGACACTGCCCTACCCTGTGCTTTGAACTCTTTCTCCTCTCTCTCCAGATGAAATCTCGCGTCTGTTTGACGGCCGCCGGCGCCCAACAACCTGCCCGCTTGACCCTATCCCCTCCTCTCTTCTCCAGACCATTTCCGGAGACCTTCTCCCTTACCTCACCTCGCTCACAACTCATCCTGACCGCTGGCTACGTCCCTTCCGTCTTCAAGAGAGCGAGGAGTTGCACCCCTTCTGAAAAAAACTACACTCGATCCCTCCGATGTCAACAACTACAGACCAGTATCCCTTCTTTCTTTCTCTCCAAAACTCTTGAACGCTGCCGTCCTTGGCCAGCTCTCCTGCTATCTCTCTCAGAATGACCTTCTCTGATCCAAATCAGTCAGGTTTCAAGACTAGTCATTCAACTGAGACTGCTTCTCTGTGTCACGAGGCGCTCCGCACTGCTAAAGCTAACTCTCTCTCCTCTCGCTCTACCTTCTAGACCTATCGGCTGCCTTTGATACTGTGACCATCAGATCCTCCTCTCCACCCTCTCCGAGCTGGGATCTCCGGCGCGGCCACGCTTGATTGCGTCCTACCTGACAGGTCCTCCTACCAGGTGGCGTGGCGAGAATCTGTCTCCGCACCACTGCTCTCACCACTGGTTCCCCAGGGCTCTGTTCTAGCCCCTCTTCTATTCTCGCTATACACCAAGTCACTTTGCTCTGTTCATATCCTCACATGGTCTCTCCTATCATTGCTATGCAGACGACCACACAATTAATCTCTCCTTTCCCCCTCTGATAACCAAGGGGCGATCGCATCTCTGCATGTCTGGCAGACATATCAGTGTGGATACGGATCACCACCTCAAGCTGGAACCTCGGCAAGACGGAGCTGCTCTTCCTCCCGGGGAAGGACTGCCCCTTCCCATGATCTCGCCATCACGGTTGACAACTCCATTGTGTCCTCCTCCAGAGTGCTAAGAACCTTGGCGTGATCCTGGACAACACCCTGTCGTTCTCAACTAACATCAAGGCGGTGACCCGTTCCTGTAGGTTCATGCTCTACAACATTCGCAGAGTACGACCTGCCTCACACAGGAAGCGGCGCAGGTCCTAATCCAGGCACTTGTCATCTCCGTCTGGATACTGCAACTCGCTGTTGGCTGGCTCCCTGCCTGTGCCATTAAACCCCTACAACTCATCCAGAACGCGCGCAGCCCGTCTTGGTGTTCAACCTTCCCAAGTTCTCTCACGTCACCCCGCTCCTCCGCTGCTCTCCACTGGCTTTCCAGTTGAAGCTCGCATCCGCTACAAGACCATGGTGCTTGCCTACGGAGCTGTGAGGGGAACGCACCTCCGTACCTTCAGGCTCTGATCAGGCCCTACACCCAAACAAGGGCACTGCGTTCATCCACCTCTAGCCTGCTCGCCTCCCTACCTCTGAGGAAGTACAGTTCCCGCTCAGCCCAGTCAAAACTGTTCGCTGCTCTGGCACCCCAATGGTGGAACAAACTCCCTCACGACGCCCAGGTCAGCGGAGTCAATCACCATCTTCCGGAGACACCTGAAACCCCACCTCTTTAAGGAATACCTAGGATAGGATAAAAGTAATCCTTCTAACCCCCCCTTAAAAGAGTTAGAATGCACGTATTGTAAAGTGGTTGTTCCACTGGATATCATAAGGTGAATGCACCAATTTGTAAGTCGCTCTGGATAAGAGCGTCTGCTAAATGACTTAATTGTAATTGTAATCATTAGCTCATACACTAACTTTCACATTTCGAAATGGTGGGCGGGATGAGTGCGGAGCCAGAGACACCAGTGGGGTCAAACTGTAGACCCCAGTTCCTACATTTGAACATAAAAATGTATTTTATCAAACAAAACTATGCTACATTTGATCTCTGGGACCCTCATGATGGCAAATCAGAGCAAGATTACTGAATGTAAGTACATTATTTATCTTCAGAGGTGCCGTGATAAATGTTTGTTGTTGAGCACTCTCCTCAAACAGTAGCATGGTATTTTTTTCACTGTAATAGATACAGTTAATTGGACACCACAGTTAGATTAACAATAATGTAAGCTTTCTGCCCATATAAGACATGTCTATGTCCCAGAAAATTGCCTGTTGTATATAACGTAATTCCAGTCACATTAGGACATGTTAGCAACAACCGTCCCGGTTTACGCACACAGATCCCAAAGAGGTTGTTAAGTGAAATATTGGCTTTTGACTTAAACTGACAAAGACTGGAAATTCAAAAGCTATTTTGACATATATACTAAAGGCTTTTCAGCATAAGCAGCTTGACTATTGTTAGAGAACTGTAGCTTTATTGATCAACTGTCCTTCAACAACAGATATACTTACATTGGATGGTTTGATTAGGATTCAAACCTTCTCTCAAACAGCCTAATACATACTCTTAGAGTAGGTTTACCATTTCATTCAAACATTATGTTCAGGTTTCCCCAGACATGGATTAATCCTAGTCCTGGACTAAAAAGCAAGGTCAATGGAAAATCTCCAGACAAAATTATTTCTGGTCCAGCACTATGTGTAATTTGTGTCCTCAAAACTGCTCCTTACCCCTACATTTGACCGAGGCTAACACATAAGCCTAATCAGATGGGAAATGGACAAGGTTGTTGACAGCTTTTGAACATATTTTGAAGCTATACATAGTTTTTGTTCCGGTTATGAACAATGGAGTAATGCAACATTATAATTTGGGTTATGATAGGGTAAGACAGTTACGCTATGCTCTTGAAACATTTATAAATGATAGTGTTTAAAAAAACTCTTAGGGATCCCTTAAAGCGCCAATCCCGTTAGCGGGATAGATTTGACAACATCCGGTGAAATTTCAGAGCGCCAAATTCAAACTACAGAAATATAAATATTCAACATTCACGAAAATATAAGTGTAATACATCAAAATAAAGCTTAACTTCTTGTTAATCCAACCGCTCTGTCAGATTTCAAAAAGGCTTTACAGTGAAAACATACCATGCGATTATCTGAGGACAGCGCTCTGCATACAAAAACATGAAAATAATTTTTCAACCAGGCAGGTGCGACACAAAAGTCAGAAATAATGATATAATAAATGCCTTACCTTTGAAGATCTTCATCTTTTTACAATCCCAAATGTCTCAGTGACACAATGAATGGTCGTTTTGTTCGATATATTCCTTCTTTATATCCCCAAAATGTCCATTTATTTGGCGCGTTTGATTCAGAAATACACCGGTTCCAACTCGCCCAACATGACTACAAAGTATCTAATAAGTTACCTGTAAACTTGGTCCAAACATTTCAAACAATATTTTTAATCCAACCTCAGGTACCCTAAAATGTAAATAATCGCTAAAATTTAAGACGGGATAAACAGTTTCTAATACCGAAGAAAAACAACACGGCGCAGGCGCTTGTTCACACGCACCAAAAGACTAGAGACCTTCTGAATGACACATGGAATGAATAGGACTACTTCTTCATTTCTCAAAAGAAAAACATCGCACAATTTCTAAAGCCTGTTGACATCTAGTGGAAGCCATAGGAACTGCCATCTGGGCCCTAATAAATCAGGTTTCCCATAGAAAAGCATTGGAATACACAATGACCTCAAACATTTTTTCCCCTTGATGGATTGTGCCCGGGGTCAGTTCTGTTATACTCACAGACATTATTTTAACAGTTTAGAAACGTTAGAGTGTTTTCTATCCAATACTACCATGCATATGCATATCTTAGCTTCTGGGCATAGTAACAGGCAGTTTACTTTGGGCACGCTTTTTATCCGGACACGAAAATACTTCCCCCTATCCCAAATAAGTTTTAAAGCAGAGGCGGCACCACAGGTTCAAAAATGGTGTGTCAAATTTGAACGCGTTTATCTTGGGGCCTGGAGTTTTTCCTGATCTCATGACCTGGTCAGGTAAAACTCTGGATCCTATTTGTAGGCTATGACAGGGTCCAACGCTAACTTTTTTCACAGGTAAGACCGGGTCAGTTGGCCAAAAATCTACTAGCCCGGACATTGTGTAGTTTTTATTGCATCGGGGTTTTGCAGGGTCTATAGGTTGGCATGCTTTCTCACTATATGCAGATATTAATAGTTTATATTTGTAATAAATAAAAAATGCTTAAATTTGTCCTATTTCCTTTTCAATTCACACACAAGTATTAATACACAGGTGTACTTGTGTGTGAATTGAAAATGTGTTTTTGCATGTCACAACTCTCCCTGAGACACCCTCGGAGAGCAGGGTCACAGCCAGGGTCTGACATTATTAATGGCAACCCTGTAGCAATTAAGGTTATGTGCCTTGCTCAAGGGCATATCGACAGATGTTTCACCTTGTCGGCTTATGGATTTAAAGTAACCTTTTGGTTACTGGCCCAACGCTCTAACTGCTAGGCTACTGTACCTGCTGCTACCTTTGCTTCTTCTGAAGCTGTTTAATAGAATTTAGCAATGTAAGTCATTACTCAATCTTAAGAATTGCATTGTACTAATTGCATTCCTTATTGTTTCTAAAGTGCACTATATATGCAAAAGTATGTAGACTATTTCAGCCACACCCGTTGCTGACAGGTGTGAAAGCTTTAGCACACAGCCATGCCATTTTCATAGACAAACATTCACAGTTGAATGGCCTTACTGAAGAGCTCAGTGACTTTCAACATGGCACAGTCATAGGATGCCACTTTTCCAACAAGACAGTTCCGCGACTCCTCGACGGACACAGACGATTTATGCATTTCACCACTGGGAATAGTAAGTGTGGATACTGACTTGCCAAAATCGATAAATGATAAACTGGGCATACTTGAAATAGTCAGTAAAGACGTAGAAGTTGAAGGCGAGCCTCGAGTTAAGTGACGAAAAAGCTGACAATGGAAAAAGAAACAAACAAGCTTAAAGGTACAGTCAATACGATTGAAATGGACGTTAAAGAACTTAAAAAGGAGAACATGTTTCTGAGAGAAGCCTTTCTTGAAATACAGACTAAATCTATGAGAGAAAATCTGCAACTTACTGGTATCAAAGAAAAAGATCCTGAAAGTGTGTTGAAAGAATTATTTCTTACAGCACTACAGATCCCAGACGATACTGTAGACAAAATCAAACTCGGTGTACACTGTTACGGACAGAGAGCACATAGATATGAGCGCCCAATCGTTGCCAAATTCTAATTTTTTAAAGATAAATCACATAGCTTTCATTTGGACAGTTCCTAAAGTAATTTAATCTTCTTAAATGGTACACCATTTAAATATATATATACGTATATATATTATATACTGTATATTGATAATTGAAGAAAACGTATAAATCTTTCTTGAGTTAAAAGCCTGGGTAAAAGTCTCGCTGGCATGAAAAATAGGGATGATTTTTATTTTTTATTTAACCTTTATTTAACTAGGCAAGTCAGTTAAGAACAAATTCCTATTTACCCCGGCCAAACCCTAACCCGGACGATGCTGGGCCAATTGTGCGCCGCCCTATGGCGGATGATCTGTACTGAATGATCAGTTCCCGAAGGAAATTGCAGAATGGCGCAAAGTTCGGTATCCATGAAAAGTGTAACGTGTAGCTCTTGCCGTCGATAAACTGTAAACTGGACTAAATTGAAAAGCAATTGTTCAGAAACAGCATGGCTATTCTAAAAAGTATAAAGTGCCCATAAAGGAGTCGAATAACGGAACACCCAATACTACACAGGGTAGGGGTTGTAATGAAGAAAAAAATAGGAAATCAATATAATATAATAATTGCTAAAGAAATAAACTGCAAATACACTATTCCATTCAAGATAGGGTATGTTGTAAAATAATTAGTATTCGACTTTCTATTTATAGTAATTACAGTACAAATAGACAAGACAGCATTAGAAGAAGGGATCATTATTGAAATACTATATCTTCAAGTATAAGAAACTGGAACAAAAAAGTACTCAAAAGCCTGAAATGAGGTAGGAATCAACATGGTAGGGATAAAAACACAGCAAACAGAGGACATAGAAGGCACAGTATGTGGATTTGTGTGGGTGTATTGTGATGGAAGGTAGGGTGTGTTTTTGTGTTTGGAAAAGCGTGGAGTAAAGTGAGTGAAAAAGGAAAATGGTTGCAAATACCAGAGCCCATGTGTCTGCGAGCAGGAGTTGTGACAGAGAGAACATTCATATATGGGACATATCATTTATTTTTAAATGAAAAATATTGTTTATTTATTGTCCTATCATGATGGAACGGTCCCACAACTCTATACCCTAGACACCCATCTGAGTGACCCATACACTAAGGAGAAGTCCTTATCTTTTTTATAGGCCTACTGCAAGTAGCGTATACACAGCCAAGACATAAAGATAAATGCAATTAGAGACCCACTAAAGCAGCACCACCCAATCAAGATTCTGAGCCTGCCTGGCAGGGTTGGTCTTACAAAGCCAAAGCCCCCGGATGGTTAAGCACAATATACAAGGAATTTCTCAAAGCTGCTAATGAGAACCTTGACGACCTTGTACGTAGCCAGTGGGGATTCTGGTGGGGTGCCCCCACCCAGCTGGTGGGAGTGCTGGCACTGGGGAGGGGGTCACACTCGGACAAAGAGAGGGGGCAAATTATTGTGGCCCTGGTGGCACAAAATAATCAAAGGTCTCACTGCACAGAGACGCTTAGGAAAATTATCACAACGGGGGACCAGCGTGTGTGTGTTTCAGGGGAAACGGGTGTATCTGAGCTCCATCAGCTAGGACTTGACGGTGGATAGGGGGCAGTATTCGGAAGTTTGGATGACAGAGGTGCCCAAAGTAAACTGCCTGCTACTCAGGCCTAGAAGCTAGGATATGCATATAATTGGTAGATTTGGATAGAAAACACTCAGAACTGATATGGCAGGCGAAAACCTGAGGAAAATCTATCCAGGAAGTGCTATTATATTGAAATGGCTGTTTTTCCATTGAAAGCCTATCCACCATACAAAGACTTATGACACAGTTCACGGCTTCCACTACATGTGGCCAGTATTTAGGCATTGTTTCAGGCATTTACTCAGAAAATTTAGGGAGAAACACCACTTTCAATGAGAGGCCAGTGGATGTATGATGTGTAACTATTTGTCATATTAAAGTGTTTTTCATGGTTGCAAAGGATGCAAATGCCACATGTGTGTGTGTACGTACCTATCGCCGTGCCTACAATTTCTATAATATAATGTTTATAAGTATATATGAAACTAGAATATCTGACACTGGGTAAGTTGAAAAATGACCTAGATCTAAAAAGGTCCCAGTATCCCTTTAACTGTAATTAATTGAGCTTGCTTGGCACAATTAAAACAATGACATAGTCTACCAAAGTGCCAAACCCCACCCATCTGGCACTCCCATTGAAACTCCAGACAGACTCAAGTAAACACTCATAGTATTTTGTAAGATTTCAGTCACTATTTGAAACCAGGTCTGACAATTACAGCAGGAAGAAAACACAGCCAATACTAAAACTACAACTCTGTCTCTCCTTTATAGGGTCTTCCTTCCCCCAAGACTGATAATCTACATTTTCAGCAAGCCCCCTAATTGCACAGGGTGATTAGTAGAGACGTTAGTTTGAAAATGTGTATTTTGAGCAAGGGAAGGGGACACAAAAGAGGAGTGCATGGTGGAGAGGTGGGCAGAGCCCCAGCGTGTTTCGCCTTTTGTTTCCATGGCAACCTCCTGCTGGAGACAGTGCAGGAGTGCAACAGAAAGAGAATGGCCAACCTGAGTGTGTGAATATATGAGAGAGAGAGAGAAGAGAGGAGAGAGAAGGAAGAAGAGGAGAGAAGAGAGGAGAACGAGAGAAGGAGGAGAGAGGAGAAGAGAGGAAGAGAGAGAGAGGAGAAGAAGAGGGAGAGAGAAGAGAAGAGAGAGAGAGAGGAAGAAGAGAGAGAGAGAGAGAAGAGAGGAAGGAGAAGAGAAGAGGAGAAGAGAGAGAGGGAGAGAGAGAGAGAGAGAGAGGAGAGGAGAGAGGAGAGAGAGAGAGAGAGAGAGAGAGAGAGAGAGAGGAGAAGAGAGAGAGAGAAAAGAGAAGAGAGAGAGAAGAGAGAGAGAGAGAGAGAGAGAGGAGAGAGAGAGAGAAGAGAGAGAGAGGAGAGAAGAGAGAGAGAGAGAGAGAGAGAGAGAGAGAGAGAGAGAGAGAGAGAGAGAGAGAGAGAGAGAGAGATCTCCCATCATTCTCCTGATCCTACCCTTCAAGACGGTGTAGTACAGATAATGTATACAGGAATAGATCCCAAAGAGACATTATGAAGAAGACTTCCTGAGCCCATCCATCTACGAACTTGAAGAGCCTAACTAAACCAAGTAAACCAACAAGTACACAAATAAGATCAAAACTAATAATGAATTAAACACATTTCACCTATTACAGTAACACTTAGGTACTTTTATGTCTCTGCAACACAGTATTGATACATAAAGAATAAATGTCACATTCTACAAAGAAGCACAAAAGTGTGGAGCTGTTGTCCAGTGGTAACACTCCAGGCTCTATGCACATGTGTGACCCCTGCAGGAGACTGGTGTTCAATCTACAGTTGCGCTGTGTCTCTTCCTCATCTATCCCCCACTGTTTTTAATCTGTCTGTCAGCAAAGCATAAAAAATACAAAAGGACTGTGACTCTCCATGACAAAAGAAGAACAATAATGAGCCTATTAAGGGGGCAGGTTGTGTAATCCTACAAATAATTACAGTTGTAGTCGGAAGTTTACATACACTTAGGTTGGAGTCATTCAAACTCGTTTTTCAACCACTCCACAAATTCCTTGTGAAAAAACTATAGTTTTGGCAAGTCGGTTAGGACATCTACTTTGTGCATGACACAAGTAATTTTTCCAAAATTGTTTTCAGACAGATTATTTCACTTATAACTCACTGTATCACAATTCCAGTGGGTCAGAAGTTTACATACACTAAGTTGACAATGCCTTTAAACACCTTGGAAAATTCCAGAAAATGATGTCATGGCTTTAGAAGCCTCTGATAGGCTAATTGACAACATTTGAATCAATTGGAGGTGTACCTGTAGATGTATTTCAAGGCCTACCTTCAAACTCAGTGCCTCTTTGCTTGACATCATGGGAAAATCTAAAGAAATCAGCCAAGACCTCAGAAAAAAATGGTAGAACTGCACAAGTCTGGTTCATCCTTAGGAGCAATTTCCAAACACCTGAAGATACTACGTTCATCTGTACAAACAATAGTACTCAAGCATAAACACCAAGGGACCACGCAGCCGTCATACTGCTCAGGAAGGAGACGCGTTCTGTCTCCTGGAGATTAACGTACTCTGTTGTGAAAAGTGCAAATCAATCCCAGAACAACAGAAAAGGACCTTGTGAAGATCCTGGAGGAAAAAGGTACAAAAGTATCTATATCCACAGTAAAACGAGTCCTATATCAACATAACCTGAAAGGCCGCTCAGCAAGGAAGAAGACACTGCTCCAAAACCACCATTAAAAAAGACAGACTACGGTTTGCAACTGCACATGGGGACAAAGATCGTACTTTTTGGAGAAATGTCCTCTGGTCTGATGAAACAAAAATGGAACTGTTTGGCCATAATGACCATCATTATGTTTGGAGGAAAAAGGGGGAGGCTTGCAAGCCGAAGAACACCATCCCAACCGTGAAGCACGGGGGTGGCAGCATCATGTTGTGGGGGTGCTTTGTTGTAGAAGGTACAGGTGCACTTCACAAAACTAGATGGCATCATGAGGGAGGAAAATTATGTGGATATATTGAAGCAACATCTCAAGATATCAATCAGGAAGTTAAAACTTGGTCACAAATGGGTCTTCCAAATGGACAATGACCCCAAGCATACCTCCAAAGTTGTTGCAAAATGCTTAAGGACAACAAATTGGAGTGGCCATCACAAAGCCCTGACCTCAATCCTATAGTAAATATGTGGTCAGAACTGAAAAAGCATGTGCGAGCAAGGAGGCCTACAAACCTGACTCAGTTACACCAGCTCTGTCAGGATGAATGTGCCAGAACTCACCCAACTTATTGTGGGAAGCTTGTGGAAGGCAACCCAAAATGTTTGACCCAAGTAAAACAATTTAAAGGCAATCCTACCAAATAATAATTGAGTGTATGTAAACTTCTGACCCACTGGGAATGTGATGAATGAAATAACAGCTGAAATAAATCATTCTCTCTACTATTATTCTGACATTTCACATTCTTAAAATAAAGTGGTGATCCTAACTGACCTAAAACAGGGAATTTATACTGTGATTAAATGTCAGGAATTGTGAAAAACTGCATTTAAATGTTTTTGGCTAAGGTGTACGCAAACTTCCGACTTCAACTGTACATGTGTGTGCATTCCACTATATGATAGTGTGCCTGAAGTGAAAGGATAGTACAGTACTTTGGCTTGCTCTGCATTGCTTTTCAAACCAGAAAAACAGTTTGTTTAGATACTATTGCATAAGTACTACCAAACCCAATGACTCTACATTACAGTGCTGTGTTCTGTCTGTATCACGCATAAATTAACACACAACACACACACACACCACACAACAGCACACACACACACACACACACACACACACACAACACACACACACACACACACACACACACACACACACACACACACACACACACACACACACAACACACACACAGTCACACTACACATCACTCTACACGAGCACACTCAGTACTAATGCAATGCTGCGATGCTAATGCCTCACTACGTTTGGCACTGTATCCACTACATGACTTGTGGTCTCGCCCCCACCCCAAAGCTGACCCCGATTCCACTGATCTCTTCTCACACACTGGGTGGAGCTGTTGATGTTGCTGTGTGTGCGTGTGTTCTCAATGTACACTGCCAGCCATTTTCAATATCGGTCTCCACCCTATTACGCAAGCCTTGTTTTTACTCTCATTCGTCCTCTCTCGTCTTCCAGAGAGCAGACACCCAGTGTTTAAAACGTCTGTGTGTGTGTGTGTGTGTGCGTGTGTGTGTGTGTGTGGGTGCGTGCGTGCACCAATCCGAGAGGGAGTGAGAGACAGCAACCTCAGATCAACAAGGTTCTTTGACAAAAAACTGCTCCCCGGTATACAGCTCCAGTCCACTTGACAGAAACACCCAAAGTCACTAGTGGTTTAAACACGCTGACTGTAAAATCACACCCTGTAGCAAGCCTGCCTGCTTCAAAACAGAAGGTTCAGGCAGGGCCACGCCAGCCAACCACACACATACAAGCATGCACACAGGCATACATGCACGCACGCACCCACCCATGAACATAAATTACACGCAAATGCTCTCTCCCTCTTACTCTCTTTCCCCCATTTAACCTGAACACATCTCTCCTGCCTCTTTCTCCCTCCTAAACAAAACAATTAGAAGACCACATTTGTTAAACAGCAGTAACAGTTGCAAGGTATAAACGTTTCGTTTTTTCATTACGTCCAGCAGGTGATTAGCACAGGATTACAATTCAGTCATTCAACAGACGATCTTATCCAGAGCAACTTACAGTAGTGAGGGCATACATTATCATATTTTCTCGCACTGGTCCCCCGTGGGGACCCCACCACCCTGGTGTAGCAAGTGCCATGCTCAACCAACTGAACCACACGGGACCAATAGCATGTCGCGGGTAGCATTGGACCTTTGGAATGGGGGTGGCCAAGGTGGGGTTGGTGGGGCTACTTAGACCAGCTATGGGTTCAGTCCGACCCGGTATGGTGCCACTCTGGTCAGCAGAGGATGGACCAGGTTGAGTGAGTGGTTGGGAGACTTGCTTAAAGTGGGAGATGTTCCTTGTCACCATGTGCTGTCCACGTTGTGCTGTGATCATGGTGCCTTTGATTGCAGTGACTTGGTGTGGGTCTGGATGGAAAGGTGACTGGAATTTGTTGGCTGGTCGCAGCTGTCTGAAGAGCACGAAGTCTCCAATGTTAAGTGGCGAGGCATGACAGAAGCATCTTTCATGATGCTCTTTCATTGTTAGCTTTACCTGTGTGTCTGTGGCTCTCAGCAGGTTAGGGTCCATGGAAGGAAGGCTGAATTTGTTGATTGAACATGAGTGTAACGGGAGGTTTTCCAGTGGAGCACTGTGGGGTCGCACTGTAGGCTCTTACAGAATGTCTTTGCTCTTGCTGAATGTCTTTGTGTTGCAGCGTAGCAATGCAAAGGGTCTTTTTCAGAGTCTGCATGAATCGTTCCACTTCTGCGTTGGCCTGTGGCCAATGTGGTGTTATTCTTCTGTGATTGAATCCCAGGTAGGTAGGGAAAGAGGAAAAACCCTGGGAATTGAAAGGTTACTCTTAACAACTGCAGGGTTGTCAAGGAAGAGAAGTACTTCTCCAGCTTTGGAATGACTGCCATAGCAGATGTTCCTGACTTCCTGACTGATGTCTTGAGATGTTGCTTCAATATATCCACATCATTTCCTCCCTCATGATGCCATCTAGTTTTGTGAAGTGCACCAGTCCCTCCTGCAGCAAAGCATCCCCATAACATGATGCTGCCTCCCCCGTGCTTCTCGGTTGGGATGGTGTTCTTCGGCTTGCAAGCCTCCCCCTTTTTCCTCCAAACATAATGATGGTCATTATGGCCAAACAGTTCTATTTTTGTTTCATCAGACAAGAGGACATTTCTCCAAAATGTACAATCTTTGTCCCCATGTGCAGTTGCAAACCGTAGTCGGTCTTTTTTATGGCGGCGTCTTCCTTGCTGAGTGGCCTTTCAGCTTATGTCGATATAGGACTCGTTTTACTGTGGATATAGATACTTTTGTACCTTTTTCCTCCAGGATCTTCACAAGGTCCTTTTCTGTTGTTCTGGGATTGATTTGCACTTTTCACAACAGAGTACGTTAATCTCCAGGAGACAGAACGCGTCTCCTTCCTGAGCAGTATGACGGCTGCGTGGTCCCTTGGTGTTTATACGTGCGTACTATTGTTTGTACAGATGAACGTAGTACCTTCAGGTGTTTGGAAATTGCTCCCAAGGATGAACCAGGCTTGTGGAGGTCTACAATTTTTTTTCTGAGGTCTTGGCTGATTTCTTTTGATTTTCCCATGATGTTAAGCAAAGAGGTACTGAGTTTGAAGGTAGGCCTTGAAATAAATCCACAGGTACACCTCGAATTGACTCAAATTATGTCAATTAGCCTATCAGAAGCTTCTAAAGCCATGACATCATTTTCTGGAATTTTCCAAGGTGTTTAAAGGCACAGTCAACTTAGTGTATGTGACCCACTGGAATTGTGATACAGTGAATTATAAGTGAAATAATCAGTCTGTAAACACTTGTTCGAAAAATGACTGGTGTCATGCCCAAAATAGATGTCCTAACCGACTTGCCAAAACTATAGTTTGTTAACAAGAAATGTGTGGAGTGGTTGAAAAACGAGTTATAATGACTCCAACCTAAGTGTATGTAAACTTCCAACTTCAACTGTAGGTCAGCTGTGTTGCAGAAGGGTGTGTCATTGTTCTGTTCTAACACCATTGATTACTCTGAGTAGACATGGTTCAGACTGTGTTGCTGCTTGGATTTCAGCCAGTGTCATAGCACGTGGAACATTGTGATTGACCACATAGCGAACATGAGCTTCTGCTAGCTCTGAGGCATGAATGTCGTTGGGCCCCTGTTCTGGGACTGAGTGTCTGGAGAAGATATCAGCTGGGTTGCCAGATCCAGCCTTGTAGACAACAGAGAACGTGAAGTTTTGAAGTTTCAGCAACAATATTTCTATTTTTGGTGGAGGGGAGGACGAGGGTTTTTTGAAAGATACGCACAAGCTGTTTGTTGTCAGTATTCACAGTGAAGGTGTGTCCGACTATGTAGAGCTGAAAATGAAGGCAACCCCAGATTATTACCAGTGCCTCCCTATCCATCTGTGAATATCGTTGCTCCACATATGTGCATTTTTCCACCCGAGCCAATTTGGGTTAAGACTGCGCCAAGACCCACTGGGCTGGCATCCACCACCATATCAGTGGTGGCAGCATTGACAGTCAAGTTGCAGTCCCGTAGCCATGTGAGGACTTTCTCCAAACGCTCATCATGTTCTAGTTGAGACAAAAACCAGCATGTCATCGCTAACGTTCAGGACACCTGAGATCATGTTTTGAAATATTTCCGCAACCGAGGATATCCCAAAGTTGAGGTGTTAGTAGCGCCACAGGCCACCATGAGTTGTGAAAGTGGTGATGTAGCAGATGCAGGTCAAGTTGGTGGTACCCCACTGTCAGGTCGAGTTTTGAGGAGACTTTTGCACAATTTAAGTCTGCTATCATGTCGTTAACCATTGGCGTGAGGTGCCTCGCACGTTTGACAGCCTCATTTGGACGTCTCATATCCACACACACTCTCATTTTGCCAGGATGCTTTGGTTTGGGAAGTACAACTATGGGTGAGACCTAGGGCATGGTACCTTCAACCCATTTGATGTCCACTCTTTTGAGCTCCTCCAGTTCCTTCTCCACTAGTTTTCTAATGTGGAATGGGACGCGTCTGTGTTGCTGCGCTATAAGTTGCACAGACTTTCAATGTGGAGCTTACCTTTGTGACCCTTTAACCATCCAATGCCATGTAAAACATCAGGGTATGTGTTATAGAAGTGTCTATCTACACTGTTGACCAGGAGTACTAAGTCAGACGCAATTGCAGCCTGGCAATTTATGACAGGAACTGCTGTCTTGTCAACAACATAGAAAGTATTTGTGAGTGTCTTGCCTCTGAAGCAGATTTGTGAGTGAAACTGTCCACGCATGGGCAAATCTGTGTTTGAGACATAGGTAAAGATCTTGATTGATGCATTTTGTATAACTGGTGGCCCTGGCAAAGGCTAAAATGTGCAAAGGTCCATGACATTCACAGAGGCGCCTGTGTCTTCCAAGACATCCGACAGTGATCCATTTACCTGGATGGTTTGCCCGGGTTCTGCAGTAGGAGTAGCACTGGTTGGATCCACCAGTGTAAATAGATAGTTGGGCTTTCATCATCAGGGTTCTTGGTATCTTCAGGCACAAGTGAATGTGCAGTTTGTCTGTGGTGCGATCTACTTTTGCAAAAAAAATATAATTCACACAGTTGTAGCATGTGTGGCCATTTGCAGGCCACTCTCCTTGGTGAGGGAATGAACCGCCACAGTTAAAAGCATGTGCACCGACGTGCAGTAGTGGGTGCAGCCCTGGATTGTTGAGCTTGCTGGCCCTTGCGATCTATTCTGGGTAGTACCAGGATGTTTTTCCATTTCCGGTGCTTGTATTTCCGATACTTCATTTATTCAAGCTATTTCCAGGAGCTTTGTGAGAGTAATTTTATGGTCTGTGAGAGCATGTCTCCTCAGTTTGTTGGATTAGAAACTTTGAACAATCTGCCTTCTAATTTCTGAGTCATTCACCAATAATTTCAGTCTTGGATTGAACAGTTTGTCTGAATTTGTAGACCTAAAAATATAAATTTATCATTGGTGAAAAACATTGAGTCAGCACAGTTTTAGATTTGTCAGACTTATCATCTCCTGTGTCTGGAAGTGTAGAACAAATATAGAAAAGTTGCTCCCCACAATAGCGGAGTAGCATGGCACGTTCCCATGCATTTTATTTGATGTTCAATGCTAACAGGACATTTTCTTAATGTTTCAGCCACTTCTCCCAGTTTGTGGCTAATATGTTATTAGCTTGATAGCTAGCTGGAAAAGTTTGTGGCAAGCTGACATTTCCATAATTTGTCAGAATAAACTCATGAAAAACAATGTAAGGGTTCAAACTAAATCCACAAAATCCTCGTCGCCATTTGTGGTGTAGCTGTTCTTAGTACTAAGAGGGGAATCCTAGTGTAAGGAATATGTAAACCTTGGTCTCATTTATTTTCCTTCTGTCCCGTACTATTACATTGTATATCCTGTTTCTCTCTCTGGGTATCACTCCCATAGCCCATAACTCATGTGCTCTTAAGGCCAAAATCATATTTTTGCATCTACCTATACATTCCGAGATTTGTTGGTATTTTTGCTCATTAAAATTAGGAATAAACGTGTAAAACTTAACCACTTTAAAATGGACATACATAATTTCAAAGCCTACATTAATTTAAATTACACTTATTTTAAAAGCCAATTTCATGAAGAATGTTACAAACTGGACTATATTTATTAACTTATTTTGAAGAGAAGTGGATTGGGTCTACATAGGCATTTGGCAGTCTTGGAACCAGCTGGCCACCCGGGCTAAACTGAGCAATGGGGGGAGAAGGGCCTTGATCAGGGAGGTGACCAAGAACCCGATGGTCACTCTGACAGAGCTCTATAGTTCTTCTGTGGAGATGGGAGAACCTTGAAGAAGGACAACCATCTCTGCATCACTCCAATAATCAAGCCTTTATGGTAGAGTGGCCAGAAGGAAGCCACCCCTCAGTAAAAGGCACATGACAGCCTGCTTGGAATTTGCCAAAAGGCACCTAAAGGACTCAGACCATGAGAAACAAGATTATCTGGTCTGATGAAACCAAGATTGAACTCTCTGAATGCCAAGCTACACGTCTGTAGGAAACCTGGCACCATCCCTACGGTGAAGCATGGTGGTGGCAGCATCTGATGTTTTTCAGAGGCAGGGACTGGGATAATAGTCAGGATCGAGGCAAAGATTAACAGAGCAAAGTACAGAGAGATCCTTGATGAAAACCTGCCAAGAACACTCAGGACCTCAGACTGGGGTGAAGTCTCATCTTCCAACAGGTCAACGACCCTAAGTACACAGCCAAGACAACGCAGGAGTGGCTTCGGGACAAGTCTCTGAATGTTCTTGAGTGGCCCAGCCAGAGCCTGGACTTGAACCTGATCAAACATCTCTGGAGAGACCTGAAAACATCTGTGCAGCAATGCTCCCCATTCAATCTGACAGAGCATGAAAGGATCTGCAGAGAGGAATGGGACAAATTCCCCAAATACAGGTGTACCAAGCTTCTAGCGTCATACCCATGAAGACTCGAGGCTGTAATCGCTGCCAAAGGTGCTTCAACAAAGTACTGAGTAAAGGGTCTGAATACTTATGTAAATGTGATATTTCTGTAGTTTTCTTTATACATTTGCTAAAATATTTAATATGGGGTATTGTGTGTAGATTGATCAGGGGGGAAAAACGATATAATCCATTTTAGAATAAGGGTGTAATGTAACAAAAAGTGGAAAAAGTCAAGAGGTCTGAATCCTTACCGAAGGCACTGTATATATGTGTATATATACTGTATATATATATATATATATATACAGTGCCTTCGGAAAGTATTCAGACCTCTTGACATATATATATGTTTATATATGTTTATATGTTTATATTCACAAGTATATATACAGTGCCAGTCAAACTTTTGGACACACCTACTCATTCAAGGGATCTCTTTATTTTTACTATTTTACTATCAAAACTATGAAATAACAGACGGAATCATGTAGTTACTAAAAAAGTGTTAAACAAATCAAAATATATTTTATTTTTGAGATTCTTAAAAGTAGCCACCCTTTGCTTTGATGACAGCTTTGCAAGAAACACGAGCAATGGTCATTAGACTGGCGGAAATCTGTCCTTTGGTCTGATGAGTCCAAATGTGAGATTTTTTTTCCATCCGCCGTGTCTTTGTGAGACGCAGAGTAGGTGAACGGATGATTGCTGTATGTGTAGTTCCCACCCTGAAGCATGGAGGAGGAAGTGTGATGTTGAGGTGCTTTTCTGGTGACTCAAGGCACACTTAACCCGAATTTAAGGCATACTTAACCAGCATGGCTTCTACAACGATATGCCATCCCATCTGGTTTGGGCTTAGTGGGACTATCATTTGTTTTTCAACAGAACAATGACCCAAAACACCTCCATGCTGTGTTAGGGCTAATTATCCAAGAAGGAGAGTGATTGAGTGCTGCGTTAGATGACCTGGCCTCCACAATCGTGGAAAGAGTGGCTACATTGAAGAATCTAAAACATATGTTGATTTGTTTAACACTTTCTTGGTTACTACATGACTCCATATGTATTGTTTTGATGTCTTCACTAGTATTCTACAATGTAGAAAAGAGTAAAAAATAAACAAGAACCCTTGAATGAGTAGGTGTGTCCAAACTTTTGACTGGTACTGTATTTGGAGTATTCATCACTGAACAAAAATATAAACGCAACATCTAAAGTGTTGGTCCCATGTTTCATTAGCAGAAATAAAATATCCCAGGAATTGTCCATATGCACAAGAAGCTCATTTCCCTCAAATTCTGTGCACACATTTGATTACATCCCTGTTAGTGAGCATTTCTCCTTTGCCAAGATAATTCATCCACCTGACAGGTGTGACATATCAAGAAACTGATTAAACTCAAAAACACAATGCCACAGATATCTCAAGTTTTGAGGGAGCATGCAATATGCATGCTGACTGCAGGAATGTCCACCAGAGCTGTTGTCAGAGAATTGCATGTTACTTGCTCTACAATAAGCCGCCTCCAACGTTGTTTTAGAGAATTTGGCAGTACGTCCAACCGGGCTCACAACCGCAGACCCAGTGTATCCACGCCAGGCAAGGACCTCCATATCCGTGTTCTTCACCTGCGGAATGGTGTGGGACCAGCCACCATCCTTTGGTTTGCACAACCTAAAGAATTTCTGCACAAACTCTCAGAAACCATCTTTGAAAAGCTCATCTGAGTGCTCGTCATCCTCACCAGGGTCTTGACCTGACTGCTGTTCAGCGTCGTAACCCACTTCAGTGGGCAAATGCTCACCTCCGATGGTCACTGGCACAGCGTGTATGGCTGTTTGCTGATGTCAACGTTGTGAACAGTGACCCATAGTGGTGGTGGGTTTTGATATGGGCAGGCATAAGCTACGGACAACGAACACAATTGCATTTTATCAATTGCAATTTGAATGCACAGAGATACCGTGACGAGGTCCTGAGGCCCATTGTCGTGCCATTCATCACCTCATGTTTCAGCATGATAATGCACGGCCCATTGTCGCAAGGATCTATAAACAAGTCCTGAAAGCTGAAAATATGCCAGTTTTCCCATGGCCTGCATACTCACCAGACATGTCACCCATTGAGCATGTTTGGAATGCTCTGGATGTGTACAGCATCGTGATGCAGTTCCCGACAATATCCATCAACTTTCACACAGCCATTGAAGAGGTGTGGGAGAACATTCCAAAGGCCACAATCAACAGCCTGATCAACTCTTTGTGAAGGAGATGTGCCGCGTTGCATGAGGCAAATGGTGGTCACAACAGATACTGGCTGCTTTTTTTTATTCACGCCCCTACTTAAAAAAAAAAGTAATCTGTGAGCAACAGATGCATATGTACATTCCCAGCCATGTGATATCCATAAATTAGGGCATAATGAATTCATTTCAATTGACTGATTTCCTTATAGGAACTGTAACTCAGTAGTCTTTGAGATTTTTGCATGTTGCGTTCATAATTGTGTTCAGTGTATGCAGTATATAAAGAGAGAGAGAGAAAAGAGGAAAAGACACAGACAGACCAAGCCTGCTTTTTGTCTCACCTTTGCTATGGTGGCTCTTATGATTGTCCAGCAGAGGTAGCATGATGGCATTGTTGTGGAGGCTGGAGGGTGAGCGCACGGCCGTGGTGTACATAAGGGGCAGTGACTGTACCACTACAGGGATACGATGCAGGTGGTGGCCCCCCATCTTTCCCCCTACTCCTCCTCCTATGCCCTGTACCCCTCCCAGGTTCAAGGGGCTGGAGGGTGGCGGCGGCACAGGGTGCAGGATGTGCAAAAACTGCTGCTGATGATGATGATGATGATGATGATGACCCTGGACACCGGCTCCAGGGGCCACCAGGGGCCCGGGTGTGAGCACAGATGAGGCAGATGTGATGACAGACGGAGAGGAGGAGGATGATGATAAAGAAGACATGGAGGACGGAGAGAAAGCGGAAGTGACAGGAGAAGCGGTGGAGGTGACGGACGGGGGGGAGGGGCGCGGCTTGTTGATTGACAGGTCGACGGGCTCGGTCTGCGTCTGGAAGTGGGGGTCGTGGGAGAGCAGGTCCTCAGGAGGTTCAGATTTGACTTTGCTCAGGAGGAGGGGGACGGCGTCCATCGTGGGGTAGCGGTGTACTTTGGGGGACTAGAGAGGAGAAGAGAGACACAAATCAGATAAATTATTCAACGTCTATATTAGTCAGGTGATGTCCGTGTCTTTGGCGTGCATACCATAAAACTCTGCCAAGAGACACACTTTTGATCTTTGGAGGATTGAAGGAGGAAAAGAAACCTGTCAAAACATCCATGTTCTCTATGATATACATATCATTATTTGGATTTGTATATGCAGCAATACACTGCCTTCAGAAGGTATTCATCCCCACGGACTTATTCCGCATTTTGTTGTGTTTAGGAACGCACATTTCAGTAAATTTTGCTCCCGATGAAACCAACCCTCATTTACCGGTCAACAAATGGTTACATCTTTTCCAAACAGTAAAATGAAGTGGCCAACAGAAAATACTATTAGAGATCTGTATATAATGTCACAATGCTTATTTTTCTGCCCGCCCAAGGCAGGAAGGCAGGAGGCAAGCTTAGTCCCACAATATGCCCATAGAAATGTATTGAGCTCATTTTGGACAGATTTTGGTGAGAGTGAAACCTCTCGCTTGCCTACTCCTCTCTGATACAATGCATGCACCGGACATTTTTCATGAAGCGCTTAATGGAAACCTGCAACAATAGCACGCCTATCGTCTTACAGTTCTAAAGTCTACAGCCTATTATTGAACATGCTACTCCTGATATGAAGCAGCTAATAAAACATAATTTTCAAACATTCGCCGAAATGCAATTCGCGGAAAACACCATTATAAACCTAATGCGAGCAGCTGTGACAAAGATTAGAAATCTCTGTTCGAAATTTAGAAAGAGGGGGAATCTAATACCAACAACTATGATGGGTGGCGACTATAATGAAGATTGTGCATTTGGCTTGCGGACAACAAAAGAAAGTTGATATGAAAACCAATAGAACAGGAGAGAAATGCTGGTTAATGGCATGAGGAAGTTTTATCAAATAATTGCCTCCATGTCTCTACAGATAGATTTTCGCAAGACTACTTCAAAGCAAGGTAAGACATGCCTCATTATTTGAAGGTAAAACACTCCTTACGGTGTGTGAACCCATAATTTGACAGCCAGCCAAACTCCAATCAAGAACCAGAGTCAGGGATATGCTTTCCATAAATCTCCAGTTCATAGTTGAAATGGTGTAAAACTGTAACAATACAGAAAAATGAAATTATTGGAGCAGCACAGATTGAAAGGCAATAGAAATGCACAACTTAACCAATGTTTCATAGTCGCATAGTGAACAATACAATACCTGACCTAAACTGTACATAGAAAACATACGTATCCTGCTTGAATATAGATCCAAACAGGATTAGTATCGAAATAACATGTACGCTAACTTAAATCACATGTAGAGAGAAGCTAGCTCCAAAACAGCACCTAACAGGCAGGCTAGGCTAGCAAGGGAACATGAAAAACATGACCTGCAGAAAAGACTTACAATACTAAAAGATGAACATCTTAGAAATGATTTGTACTTACAGGCAATGCTTTACGAAGGCTTAACAAGAGGTTTCCAACAAAGAAGACTGAACTGCATAATTTCCTGTTTTACCACCAGCAAAGCAGTAGCACAGCATAGCACACGTTAGCTGCAGCCACACAAAACAGCCACTGTATGTCACCAGAAGGCAGAATTCTCCCCGTCTGGCGTCGGAAAGAGGCCACTATTGATGAACGTTACACACATAACTCAAAGCCTAGCAAACCCCCAGTCTTCTTTGGCTAAAAGGAGTATGACCTCTGAGACGGATCTCAGGAACTTCTTGGTGGTCCCCTGAGCAGTAATCTTGAGTTCCACTTTGCGCACCTGAACTGATGCCAACCTCTGCATTTGTTCAGCTGGCCCATCGTGTCTGGCTTGAGAGAGCGAGCAACATGAATGAAGAATGCAACAGCTCTCAGTAGGGATTTCCAGGTGGAGAAGAGCTTGAAGGGCTCTGAGGTGAGTGGTTTGTCTTTAACTTGAGTGATGTAGCATGACACCTTGGGGCGGATTTCAACATCCAAGTCTGGACTGACCAGCTTGAGGGAAACTTGTGTCTCTGGTGAGCTAGGTTAGCTCTGTCCAGGAACGCTGCTCCCGTGAACCATGATGTACTGGTGAGGCGTGGTCGGTGGGATTGTATTCTGTAGTGCCACTGCTCCGGGTGTGTTGATTGACAGGCTATGTTGTGCACATACACATAGAAGTGTTTAGTCTCATTGTATCTGTATCCCAAGACTAATTTACTGTCGCAGAAGTTAACAATGTTTGGTTAGAGGTCTATTTCTTCGAGGATGAGCTCTGCCATTTCTACTGCCAACACTTCTCCACATAGTTAGAGGCGGATTAGGGTGCTCAGATTGAGGGGTTAACTTGGCTTTTCCCAAAACAAAGTCCACTTCACTTTGTACATCTTCATCAGCGGCTCTGATGTACGCCACTACACCGATGGCTTTGTTGGATCTGAAAACACGCACATTGAGAGGGAGTTCTTAGTGTAGGTGCGTGGAAAATGCTGCGTCAGATCCTGTAGTGAGTTCCTCCATGCTTCCCATTCTTTCAGCTTTTTGGGGGGGAATCCAAATCACAAGTGTCTGAGGAGAGTTCCCGCAGTATGGCTCTGCCCTGCCCAGGCCGAGAGGGTCGAAGAGGCTGTTTACCTTTGACAGGACTCCACGCTGTGTGAATGGTTTGTTGCTCACTGATACTTCAAATGTGAAGGTGTCTATTGCTATTTCCCAGCATAAATCAAGACTGCGTTGCAAGGGTGTGGTTTCTCCTCCGAGGCCTAAATATTTTACACCCTTGGCGTGGTCTTCTGGGGGAAATGCCTCCATTACAGTCACACTGTTTGATAAAATGTTGTGCAGTTGTAGGTTTGACTACGCGAGTGATGCTTGTGTTCTCCGTAGCAGGTCGATGGGCAGAGACTTGAGCCCATCATCCACATAGAAATGTCTCTCCACGAACTGTCGAGTGTCTTCTACGTGGTCTTGCTCACCTTCTTGAGCGGCTCACCTGAGCCTGTAGATGGCGACGGCAGGAGATGGAATGTTGCCGAAGACGGGGATGTTGCCGAAGATGTGGAGCTTCATCCTGTAACGATTATGTATTTTGTGACATTATTGTCTCTGTACCATATAATCTCAGGTAGATTCTGTGATCTTCACGAAACAATGAATCATCTGTTGGATATCTGCCATTATTGCTACAGCTTCTATTCTAAAGTGGATGAGAACTCCCAGAGGACTGTTGTTTAGTTCTGGGCCTGTGAGCAACACGTTGTTGAGGGAGAGACCATACTGCTGCGCACTGAAGTCGAAAACCACCATGATCTGACCTCTCTTTTGTGGATGGTAGACCCCTTTCAGTGGAGGTGCTGGCTCTGCATGGTTGTTTACGGATATCTTCTCCATGAAGGTGACAAACTGCTCTTGCATCTATGGCTTCTTGTCCAGGCTATGGCGTACAGAGGTGAGACGGGTGAGCGCCTGTGTGGGGTTGTTCGAGAGAGGTGGCCTGGGTACTCTGAACGGGAGACGAGCTACCCAGCTGTGTGTCTTGTATTTGTAGAACTCTTTGTCCATAGTCTTTAAAAAGACTGTGTACTCAATGTATTTCTCTGTCCTGTCAGACACTGTGAGTCCAAGTTTGTCTTCAGATGCTTTGTGAATGTATGGGAGAAACCATCCTGTTGATCCCCAATGTATCGCACCTTTTCTTTTAGATGAATGTAGCTCTGACACAGAGTGAGGGCTGTCTGTTCTCCAACACATTTGTTTTGAAGCTGTTCACGATTGGCTTGTGTGCGTTTCCCACGATTAATTTTATTGCTTTTCTGACTTTCGTGACCAAGCTCATTTAAGGCTAGCTGTTCTAGCATTGATTGATACACTCACAAACGCTTGGATTGCTTTCGCTGTAAAGCATATTTTCAAAATCTGACACGATAGGTGGATTAACAACAAGCTAAGCTGTGTTTTGGTATATTTCACTTGTGATTGCATGATTATAAATATTTTTAGTATTATTTTTGAATCTGATACGTTTGGGAATTTTCTTCTGCCTTTCAGGACCGGAACGAGGCTGTAGTTTTCTGAACATAACGCGCAACCCTAATGGCGTTTTCTTTGTTATAAAAGTCATATTTATCTAACAAAAATAACATTTATTGTGTAACTGGGAGTCTCGTGAGTGCAAACATCTGAAGATTATCAAAGGTAAGCGATTCATTTTATTGCTTTTCTGACTTTCGTGACCATGCTAATTTGGGGCTAGCTGTTCTAGCATTGATTGATACACTCACAAAATGTTGGATTTCTTTCGCTGTAGAGCATATTTTCAAAATCTGACACGATAGGTGGATTAACAACAAGCTAAACTGTGTTTTGGTATATTTCACTTGTGATTGCTTGATTATAAATATTTTTTATAATATTTTGCGCCCTGCAATTCAGCGGTTGTTTCGGGAAATTATCCCGTAAAAGGGATCCGTAGAACAGAGAAGTTAACAAAAGACTCCACTATGCAAGTAACCATTTGGGGTGAGTTCGTAAATTCAATCTGGCCATCTACTCCGATTTCAGAGCACTCTTGCCTGAGTGTGCCGGAGCGCAGAACAATGGATGAACTTATGAACGCTCAACACCCGTTGAATATGGCCAGTGTCAGTAAAAAATAGTAATTCAATTGTTGCTAGCAGCACAGTTACAGTCACCAATGCCCTGGATAACATGCCTAACCAGCTCTGCTAGGGGGAGTAAAATGGTCAGAGTTTGGGTGGGGGCTAAAGATTAAGTGTGTGTGAATGATGCTGAATGGGTGTAGAGAAAGGAGAGCTCTCCAGTAGGTACCAAAATATTCAAAGGCCCTTTTCTCAAAAGTGATGTTACAAGTTGATCAACTTTCAAAGCAGAATTACTTTCCTTTTCTTCCCGGATCTAAATCCCATTGAGCATGTCTGGAACCTATTGGATTGGAGGATGAGAGCTAGGGTCATTCCCCCCAGAAATGTCCGGGAACTTGCAGGTGCCTTGGTGGAAGAGTGGGGTAACATCTCACAGCAAGAACTGGCAAATCTGGTGCAGTCCACGAGGAGATGCACTGCAGTAATTAATGCAGCTGGTGGCCACAGCAGATACTGACTGTTACTTTTAATTTTGACCCCCCCTTTGTTCAGAGACACATTATTCCATTTCTGTTAGTCACATGTCTGTGGAACTTGTTCAGTTTATGTATCAGTTGTTGAATCTTGTTATGTTCATGTTCTGTTCATACAAATACTTACAGATGTTAAGTTTGCTGAACATAAATGCAGTTGACAGTGAGAGGACGTTTCTTTTTTTGCTGAGTTCATGTGTATGCGACCAATAACATTTTATTTTAAATGACCAAAGGGGTCTGACTTTAAATTAAGTACAGCGTCATGTGATATAAAGTCTTTATGGATGTGTTATGAATGACCGAAAGTGTCTCACATCAAACTTAATATTACAGGACACTACATGAAGTGTCAATACATAGAACGTTAATAACCTGTTGATTGATGAAGGTTCTCTCATGATTCGCAGGTTACTGTAGGGTGTGCGAGGTATTTAAATGGATTGATGGACCTGCAAACTTGCTTTTGTGTGTGTGGTGTGTGTGTGTGTGGTGTGTGTGTGGTGTGTGTGTGTGTGTGTGTGTGTGTGTGTGTGTGTGTGTTGTGTGTGTGCGCGTGCGCGTGCGCGTGTGCGTGTGCGTGTGCGTGTGCGTGCGTGTGCGTGTGTGTGTGTGTGTGTGTGTGTGTGTGTGGTGTGTGTGTGCTGTGTGTGCATGCGCTGCATGCGTGTGTGTGGGTCAGAATCAAGTTGATTTGGAGTAGTCCAACCTGAGACTACCGCACCAGGTATTCCTCTTCTGTTTCCATGCTGGAGACCAGGGCTTGATTACAACCTGTTACAATGGTGCCATCATTTTTCTTGATCTTTCAGCGATGGAGTGGGTGAATGTGTCAAAGACCTGACTGGGCAGAGCACCGCGCGGTAAGGCTAGTTTTTGTTGTATTCGTGTTTGTGTTCTGAGGAACATGTAACTTGGTTCCAGAAAAAATACACTTTCAATATCTTTTGGTTGGGGTCTTTCATCAAGGTAAGTGTTTCTTGGCGTAACGTCGTCCTTAAGCTATTGCACTCACAGTACATACGTATAAGCCTGGGATATCAACCATTCAAGTTGGCCTTAGTGGGAGTGACCATATAGTCTATAGGAGGGACCTTACAGAGTAAAGTATTTGTCATCATCACTACTTAACACAGCGAAAAAGTCATAATTATGGATAACCCCTAACCATTTTCAAAATGTATCTTCTTCAAATGTCATTTGAAACCTAACCCTAACTAATGAAGGCCAAGTTTGATGCGTTGGGCCACCAGACTATCAGCATATTTGGGCAGAAGTGTCTGGAAATGAGGTTAGGTGTAATGTGACTAACATAGTACACCAGTCCCTCCTGCAGCAAAGCACCCCCACAAAATGATGCTTCCACTACAGTGCTTCACGGTTGGGATGCAAGCCTCCTGTCACGTTCGTTATAGCGATGAGACCAAAGCGCAGCGTGATTTGAATGCATCTTCTTTTAATAAAGAAAGAACACGGAATGAACAATACAAAAACAACAAAACGAACGTGAAGCTATATAATCATAGTGCTGTCACAAGCAACTAAACATAGACATAAATAATCACCCACGAAATACTCAAGGAATATGGCTGCCTAAATAAGGTTCCCAATCAGAGACAACGATAAACATCTGCCTCTAATTGAGAACCAATCTAGGCAACCATAGACATACAAAACCCCAAGACTGGTAACAACCCCATAAACATACAAAAACCCTAGACAGGATAAAAACATATAAATCACCCATGTCACACACTGACCTAACCAAAATAAATAAATAAAACAAAGAATACTAAGGTCAGGGCGTGACACCTCACCCTTTTTCCTCCAAACAAAACGATGGTCATTATGGCCAAACAGTTCTATTTTTGTTTCATCAGACAAGAAGACATTTCTCCAAAACGTATGATCTTTGTCCCCATATGCAGTTGCAAACTGTAGTCTGGCTTTTTTATGGCGGTTTTGGAGCAGTACCTTCTTCCTTGCTGAGTGGCCTTTCAGGTTATGTCGATATAGAACTTGTTTTACTGTGGGTATAGATACTTTTGTATCTGTTTCCTCCAGTATCTTCACAAGGTCCTTTGCTGTTGTTCTGGGATTGATTTGCCCTTTTCGCACCAAATACGTTCATCTCTAGGAGACAGAACGTGTATCCTTCCTGAGCGGTATGACGGCTGCGTGGTCCCATGGTGTTTACACATGCGTACTATTGCTTGTACAGATGAGTGTGGTACCTTCAGGCATTTGGAAATTGCTCCCAAGGATGAACCAGGCTTGTGGAGGTCTACCATTTTTTTCTGAGGTCTTAGCTGATTTATTTTGATTTTCCCATGATGTCAAGCAAAGAGGCACTGATTTTGAAGGTAGGCCTTGAAATACATCCACAGGTACACCTCCAATTGACTCAAATTATGTCAATTAGCCTATCAGAAGCTTCTAAAGCCTAGACATCATTTTCTGGAATTTTCCAAGCTGTTTAAAGGCAGAGTCAACTTAGTGTATGTAAACTTCTGACCCACTGGAATTGTGATACAGTGAATCATAAGTGAAATAATCTGTCTATAAACAATTGTTGGAAAAATTACTTGTGTCATGCACAAAGTAGATGTCCTAACCGACTTTCCCAAACTATAGTTTGTTAACTTCTTTGGGATTGGGGGCGGTATTTTGACATCCGGATGAAAAGCGTGCCCATTGTAAACTGCCTGCTACTCAGGCTCAGAAGCTAGGATTTGCATATAATTGGTAAATTTGGATAGCAAACACTCTACAGTTTCTAAAACTGTTAAAATAATGTCTGTGGATAAAACCTAACTGAAATGGCAGGCAAAACCTTGGGGACAAACCATCCCCCCCCCCAAAAATTTCATCCTTCCTCTGATTTCAATGGCTGGCACTTTTATAATAGGGCGAAATTGTCCCCGATTGCAGTTCCTAGGGCTTCCACTAGATGTCAACAGTCTTTAGAAAGAGGCTGGTTTTTGGAAAAATGAGCCAGAAATTGTAGTTTTTCTAGGTGGCTCCCATTTTGGCTGTAGTGTTTCCAAGCGTGTGAATGAGAGCGCGTTCTTTGGTATTTTTCTCCGGTAAAGACAATAACGATTCTCCGTCTTAAATTTGCGTATTAGGGTACCTAAGGTTTGATTATAAATGTTGATTGACTTGTTTGGATAAGTTTATTGGTAACGTCTGGGATTCATTTTGAAGGAGGGAAACCGAGTGGATTATTGACTGAAGCGCGCCAGATAAACTGAGTTTTTATGGATATAAAGAAGGACATTATCGAACAAAATGACCATTTGTAATGTAACTGGGACCTTTTGGAGTGCCAACAGGAGAAGATCTTCAAAGGTAAGGCTTATATTATATCACTATTTCTGACTTTCGTGTCGCAACTCCCTGGTTGAAAATGATTTGTTATGCATTTGTGTGCTGGGCGCTGTCCTCAGATAAATCGCATGGTTTGCTTTCGCCATAAATCATTTTTGAAATCTGACATGGCGTCTGGATTAACAACAAGTTATGCTTTATTTTGATGTATTGCACTTGTGATTTCATGAAAGTTTAATATTTATAGTAATTTAATTAGAATTTGGCGCTCTGTAATTTCACCGGAAGTTGTCCGCTATAGATCCGCTATTAACATAGTAATATCCTCTGGCTCATGGAAGCCGTCAACTCCCCAAATGATTAATTTGCCGTAAATATGATGTCATAGACAGAGATGTCTCTTCTCTCTTTTTACTGGCATTTGTTACTTTCTCTCTCTGCCCTGGCTCTTATCGTCTCTTATTGTGATTATCTCTCATTCGTTCTTCTGGACCCTCTTTCTCCTGACTATTTCCAACCCCCCATTCTCTCCCCCTCTTCCTCCACCTTTCCCTCTCA
This sequence comes from Salvelinus sp. IW2-2015, assembly GCF_002910315.2. Lineage (NCBI taxonomy): Eukaryota > Metazoa > Chordata > Actinopteri > Salmoniformes > Salmonidae > Salvelinus > Salvelinus sp. IW2-2015. Next base: position 1,637,006 of record NC_036839.1, read on the forward strand.
CCTAGCATTTGTCTCTCTCCCTCCTGGTTTCTATACCTCCCACAGCAACACAGCTCTATTAGTTCCTATCATATCTCTCCTAAAGCTCCTTTTGTGATGGTGGAAAAACAACATATGGGCCCAATTTCCTGCTCTCTCTCTCCCTCTTTCCCTCTGTCCCAGCCCTCTTAAGGCCAATGCTGGTGGTTCAGTGTGTCCCTCCACGCACCCCATACTTAACACATCCCAGGCCTCTAAGACACGCTGTTCTGTTGGTCCAGAAGCATTTCATAACACTGTTTATCTTAACGTAACTATCCATCTCCACTGTCGCCTGCTGCTGTCAATAGACAAGACTCTCTGAACTTGGCTGCATGAAAGGCACTCTTTGGAGCCGTAAAAAAAGTAAATCTACCAAAAAAACATGCGCATGAATAATTTTGATAGTCATTTATAAAATCCATAGCTGCAAACTATCCATTGTAATTATCAGTCACCTGTTACGAATAAGATAACACTTTACCTAGTGGTTAGAGCATTGGGCCAGTAACCAAAAGGTTGCTGGATCGAATCCCCAACCTGACAAGGTAAAAATTTGTCGTTCTGCCCCTGAGCAAGGCAGTTAACCCACTGTTCCCCGGGCACCAAAGACGTGTATGTCGATTAAGGCAGCCTCCCGCACCTCTCTCATTCAGAGAAGTTGGGTTAAATGCGTGAGACACATTTCAGTTGAAGGCATTCAGATGTTCAACTGACCCCTTTCCCTTAAGCATTCATAGAACCTTTATAACAGCTATATAACACATTATAACATTTGTCATTTAAAGTTATTAATAGTTATGATCAACGGCAAATTATGCAGGTGTTAAAAAGGCTTTATGAATACAAACATAGGACACCAACAGTAAAAAATGACCTCATAAATTAGGCTTTGTGTGGATAACATACACTGGTATAGAAGTATACTTGGTTACACTGTATAATAACTTTAATGAACAAGCTATTATAAATGGTATTTTATTATGTTCATAATTAATCCATTTGTTCACGGAATTTTTCCCGGACATGCCACTATGCAAATCTCATGCCATTAGTAACCCTAACATGTAATCCCTATGACTTTTTAAAAAATATAAAAGATTATGTAAAAAAGTTTTATTTACAGTCACAATTGTGACCGGTGAGCATACAGTGCTCTGCCTATAATAAAATTAACAGACATTCCTATTCCTCAGCCCCAATATCTATGTGCCCACTTACACATACACATGTACACCCAATTACCCACATACCCCAGCCCTGCCACCCCCATGCCCTAACCTTAAGACCCACACCCTAATATTGATAAAATCAAGAACCAGTGCACTCATATCCTAACCCTAAATGCCCTATTCCTTTGCCAATAGACCTCATCCAAGTTCCTTGCCTATCTCAGTCCTGATTTCCTTAGTCCTGTATCCCTCAAGTCACCAACAGTATCCTATTTCCAGCTATTCGCTGCACACCCCAACCCTGTTAATTGCTTATCTTAGTCCTGTGACCTCTGGCCTGTGTACACTAATACTTTCATAGATAAACTCATAGTACAGTAGTATAACACATGTGCCCCAGACCCATTCATTTTTGTTCCTACCACAAACTTGCCAGGAAGGAATTTAATTGGCAATATACATCCATCTAGGACCCTTTTACCTGTATGAGTCTTGTGCACCCACTCTCCATTACTCATTTAACCAAGGTAAATCCATGACCATATTCATATAAAACAACCCCAGTGCCCAAGCCTCAGAATTCAGACAAACCAGGTTTGTGCTTCAGCTACACTTGTACTTCAGCGAAATATTCTTACAGACCAGGTTTTGTATTACAGACCAAATTGTATTCACCCCCCTTGCCATTTTTCCTATTTTGTTGCCTTACAACATATGTTGCCTCTCTGATTAATGCCCTCCTTGCCTGGTCCATGAGTTTTGGTGAGCGGCCCTCTCTTGGCAGGTTTGCTGTGGTGCCATATTCTTTCACTTTTTTTATAATGGATTTAATGGTGCTCTGTGGGATGTTCAAAGTTTCAGATATTTTTTTATAACCCAACCCTGATCTGTACTTCTCTACAACGTTGTACCTGACCTGTTTGGAGAGCTCCTTGGTCTCATGGTGCCGCTTGCTTGGTGGTGGCCCTTGCTTGGTGGTGTTGCAGACTGGGCCTTTCAGAACAGGTGTATCTATACACTGAGATCATGTGACAGATCATGTGACACTTACATTGCACACAGTTGGACTTTATTTAACTAATTATGTGACTTCTGAAGGTAATTGGTTGCACCAGATCTTATTTAGGGGCTTCATAGCAAAGGGGGTGAATACAAATGCACGCACCACTTTTCCGTTTAAATTTTTTGGGAAATCTTTTAAACAAGTTATTTTCTTAATTTCACTTCACCAATTTGTCCATTACATGAAATCCCAAAATAAAATACATTTAAATTACAGGTGGTAATGCAACAAAAAAGAAAAACACCAAGGGGGACAAATACTTTTGCAAGGCTTTGTAAACATTTTGTAACGTAGATATGTACAGTAGTGGTGTAATATTGTTAATGTTATATGATGCACTGTTTTATCTTTTGTTTTATATGTAATGTAAGTGCTTTAATATGTTTGGACCCCTGTAATAGTAGCTGCTGCTTTGGCAGGATCCCTAATAAATACTAATACAAAGTACAACATAAATTATTTTTCACTTTTGTGACCGATTGGATTAAATGGGTTAATGACCTGTATTATAATTCATATATTTAGTTGTGCATTAATGCACAATCATTAATCATGACAGTTATGATTAAACTTGTATTGTATACTTAAATACAGTACTTATGTATAGTGTTACTGTAGTGTGTAAGTATACTGTAGCTTGTCCATGCAACATACACACCAACCAGAGTCCTATATAGTATTCACAACAACAGAGCCAGTCTCTCTGGTAGCTAATTGTATCGTGTTCAGGAGTCTCTGGCTGGGACTCAGCCAATCCATCAGGGGGAGAGGGAACTGCTGGACATGCTCTACTAATCATGAAGAAACAGATCATTAAGTCTGAGGGAAGAGTTGCTCCTCTGCGCTGCACTTCTTTCACTACCTGTAATGTTGTGGATCTATAGTGAATTACTGTTGGGAGGGGAGGTGGTAATGTTTTTAATCCAGACTAAGTACAATCATTTTCAGCCCGACAGGAAATGTTACAACCTAGTAAATCAGCAGCAGAGAGGAGCTTCTCCACGTGGAACTCAGCTTGGGGTCAGCCAGCAGCCCTCCCCCGAGCCATGAGATACACTGACCTCTGACCTCTCAACTCTGGCAGGGGTCAGCTGGGGGTCAGGAGTGTAAGGTCAGAGTTCAACTGTTCAGGGCCAGATGACTACACGTATTGGTGTATTACCATAACGTCTACCAAGCAATTCGGAAAGGAATGTGTACGTCCATGTGTAATAGGGAGCATGACAGTTTAACGTCGATAACCAGTTGTAAACAATGCATTACATCACGTACTGACGTCGATGCATCAATTCATATCAGGAAGTTCTTGACCTTGCGTGAATCATGACATGAATATTGCCTACACCACAAGACAAAGTCGATAGATTGCAATTTCCAATTAACAGAGGGAGTTCACTATGATTATAGTTGACAAATTATCTTACTCTATGAATATGATTACGAGGATACCAGAAAGATATCTGCGGGTCAAACATGAATTAAACTGATGACTGTGGAACATTAGGCTCACCTTTCTCTTCCTTGATAGAATAAAAAATACAGGTATATCTAATACAGCCATCAGGGTTGGGGTCAATTCCTTTTAAATTCAGTCAATTCAGAAAGTAAACAGAAATTCCAAATAAATTCAAATTTTCCTCATTGCCTCCTATGTAGTGCGGGGGGTAACGAGTTACAAAAGTAACGTGTTACACAATCAGATAACTTTTCATGAGTAATTAGTAATATAACACATTACTTTTTAAAACTGGGTAATATAATGTAATATATAGTTACTTTGTCAAGTAACGCGCGCGTTACTTTCAGAATCATGTCTCTACCGGGCGCCTGTTTCCACGATCCAATCTCGACTTGTCTCCTCATTTAGTTGTCGAGCGAGCAGAGAAAGGCTGTTTAGAGAAATGTCATGACAGCTGCTGTCCATAAAAATGGTTAGAGGGCGCACCACTGATCTCTGCCATTGAACGCTTCTGTGGTAGCGAAGCCAATAGAGGGCTTCACCATCTAGTAACAAGTTATTGACCTCTATACATCTCTATGGGTCTGTGCACGTGCGGTATAACCAGAACTGGTGGTACGAGAGAAAGCTTGGCACGCCTGTTTTTGGGGAGTTTCTCCCATACTTCTCTGCAGATCCTCTCAAGCTCTGACAGGTTGGATGGGGAGCGTCGCAGAACAGTTATTTTCAGGTCTCTCCAGAGATGTTCGATCAGGTTCAAGTCCGGGCTTCTTGCTGGGCCACTCAAGGACATTCAGAGACTTGTCCCGAAGCTACTACTGCATTGTCTTGGCTGTGTGCTTAGGGTCATTGTCCTGTTGGAAGGTGAACCATCGCCACAGTGTAAGATCCTGAGTGCTCTGGAGCAGGCTTTTATCAATGATCTCTCTGTACTTTGCTCTGTTCATCTTTCCCTCAATATTGACTAGTCTCCCAGTCCCACAGCATGATGCTGCCACCACCATGCTTCACTGTAGGGATGGTGCCAGGTTTCCTCCAGACTTGACGCTTTTTCATTCAGGCCAAGAGTTCAATCTTGGTTTCATCAGACCAGAGAATCTTGTTTCTCATGCTTTGATAGTCTTCAGGTGCATTTTAGCAAACTCCCAGTGGCTCTTCCTGTGCTTTTTACTAAGGAGTGGCTTACTTCTGGCCACTCTACCATAAAGGCCTGTTTGGTGGAGTGCTGCAGAGATGGTTGTCCTTCTGAAAGGTTTTCCCATCTCTACAGAGGAACTCTCACCTCCCTGACCAAGGCCCTTGTCCCCTGATTGCTCAGTTTGGCCGGGCGGCAAGCTCTAGGAAGAGTCTTGGTGGTTCGAAACTTCTCCCATTTCAGAATGATGGAGGCCACTGTGTTCTTGGGGACCTTCAATGCTGCAGAAATGTTTTGGTATGCTTCCCCAGATCTGTGCCTTGACACAATCCTGTTTCGGAGCTCTACGGACATTTCCTTCAAGCTCGTGGCTTGGTTTTTGCTCTGACATCCATTGTCAACTGTGGGAAAATATATAGACAGGTGTGTGCCTTTCCAAAGCATGTCCAGTCAATTGAATTTACCACAGGTGGACTCCAATCAAGTTGTAGAAACAATGGAAACAGGATGCACTTGAGCTAAATTTCGAGTCTCATAACAAAGGGTCTGAATAATTATGTAAATAAGGTATTTCTGTTTTTAATTTTTAATACATTTGCAAAAATTTCTAAACACCTGTTTTCACTTTGTCATTATGGGGTATTGTGTGTAAGCTGGTGAGGGAATTATTTAAATCCTTTTTTGAATAAGGCTGAAATGTCACAAAATCGGAAAAGTCAAGGGGTCTGAATACTTTCCGAAAGCACTAATAATATATATATATATATTATATATATTATATAATATATATATATATATATATATATATATACAGACACACCTACCATCCAGGGTTTTTCTTATTTTTACTATTTCATTGTAGAGTAATAGCGAATACATCAAAACTATGAAATAACACATATGGAAACATGTAGTAACCAAAAAAGTGTTAAACAAAAAAATATATATTTTAGATTTTAGATTGTTCAAAGTAGCCACCATTTACCTTGATGATATCTTTGCACACTCTTGGCATTCTCTCAACAAGCTTGATGAGATAGTCACCTGGAATGCATTTCAATTAACAGGTGTGCCTTGTTAAATGTTAATTTGTGGAATTTCTTTCCTTCTTAATGCGTTTTAGCTAATTAGTTGTGTTGTGACAAGGTAGGGGTGGTATACAGAAGATAGCCCTATTTGGTAAAAGACCAAGTCCAAGTTATGGCAAGAACAGGTCAAATAAGCAAAGAAACACAACAGTCCATCATTACTTTAAGACATGAAGGTCAGTCAGTCCGGAACATTTCAAGAACGTTTCAAGTTTCTTCAAGTGCAGTCGCAAAAACATCAAGCGCAATGATGAAACTGGCTCTCATGAAGACCACCACAGGAAAGGAAGACCCAGAGTTACCTCTGCTGCAGAGAATACATTTATTAGAGTTACCAGCCTCAGAAATTGCAGCCCAAATAAATGCTTCACAGAGTTCAAGTAACAGACACATCTCAACATCAACTATTCATAGGAGACTGTGTGAATAAGGCCTTCATGCTCAAAGTTCTGCAAAGAAACCACTACTGAAGGAAACCAATAAGAAGAACAGACTTGCTTGGGCCAAGAAACAGGAGCAATGGAAATCTGTCCTATGGTCTGTTGAGTCTAAATTTGAGATATTTGGTTCCAAACTCCGTGTCTTTGTGAGATGCAGAGAAGATGTACCGATGATCTCCTCATGTGTGGTTCCCACCGTAAAGCATGGAGGAGGAGGTATGATGGTGTGGGGGTGCTTTGCTGTTGATACTGTCAGTGATGTATTTAGAATTGAAGGCACACTAAACCAGCATGGCTCCCACAGCATTCTGCAGCGATACGCCATCCCATCTGGTTTGCGCTTAGTGGGACTATCATTTGTTTTTCAAAAGGACAATGACCCAACACACCTCCAGATATATTTAGATTTGTTTAACACTTTTTTGGTTACTACATGATTCCATATGTGTTATATCATAGTTTTGATGTCTTCGCTATTATTCTAAAGTAAACATGAAGAAAAACCCTCAAATTAGTAGGTGTTCTAAAAGATTTGACAGGTAGTGTATATGGCTTTTTAACCCTTTACACTTGTGAAAATTGGCCACATAGAAACATTCAAATTTGGCCCTAACAGAAGAAATTGTGAAATGATCAGATCAAAGGTGAGGACACAACAGTTCACCTGACAGGAAGTAGAAATTTTCCCCAGTGTATTTATCCCTGTGTTTCAACCAGCGTTTTTCCCGTTCTCCTGCATTTTGCATTCTCCTTTTTCTAGTACTCCCGGTTTTGACCCTTGCCTGTTTCTGGACTTTTACCTGCCTGCCTGACCATTCTGCCTGTCTTGACCACGAGCCTATCTGCAACTTTGTACCTCCTGGACTCTGATCTGGTTTTGACCTTTTTGCCTGTCCATGACCATGACCTGTCCATGACCATTCCCCTTTGGATTAATAAACATGGTAAGACTCCAACCATCTGTCTCCTGTGTCTGTAATTGGGTCTCGCCTTGTGCCTTGACAATATCACTTTTCTCTGGAAACAATATTCATATGCAATTTTTTAACCTTAGTGCCTAGAATAGCCAATTATATTTCTACTAACAATTTCAGTTGTTTGGCTTCTTTTTTTGAAGGCCTCTGAGAAATGTAGTATTTTCTGAAACTTTGAAATTAAACTGAAACCTTTGAATTTGGCCTTAAAACTTGTTATGGCTGCAGGGGGCGTATTGAAAAACTGGAAAATATGTGCCAATTTTCAAACGGCCTCTTAACTTCTTGCAACTATAGGGGGTGCTGTTCCGCATTAGCATATTTGGGTCTCCAAATTAAACTGCCTCGTGCTAAATTCTTGATCGTAACAATATGCATATTATTGTTATTATTGGATAGAAAACACCTTCTAGTTTCTATAGAAGTTGGAATTTTGTCTCTGAGTGGTACAGAACATTTCTACAGCACTTTTCATGACAGGGTTCAGATTTCAGAAATTTTTACCCCTGATCTGGGGTCTGTTTTAAGGCGACAGTGAATGCTATGAAGAAACCGACACTGCCTACGTCTTCCTCTGGTGTCTGTACGTCATCACGTTTTGAATGAAATCTATTGCACAATCCCAGCCATTATAAAACCACAAATGTTTAGGGACCGCCCTTTCTCGTCGTGCGCCTGAAGCGTGAAGGCCATCGGACTTGCCTCGTTCCAAATCGTTGTCTAACCAGCAATATTTCTCCGTCATGTTTTCAGTCGTTATAGTTGTTAAAAACATCATAATGTAGTTAATTTGAACCGTTTTATAGCAATTTATATCCGTTTAGTGCGATTTTGAGGAATTTCTTTGTTGTGCACTCTGAAAGTTTGGACACGTTTTGGGGTCCCGTTCGATCGTTAGTGGATATTTCGAAGGACAGAGGACATCTATCGACCAAAAGACGTTTATAACATAGAAAGGATACATTGCCCAAGAATCTGATGGAAGAACAGCTCAAAGTAAGCAATATTTAATATGATAAATCGTGTTTCTGTCGAAATATTTTAAACGCATATTTCGCCATTTTGTTTGGTATAGCTTCACTTGGCCAACCCTGTATTGAAAAGTAAGGATAATTTTTAAAATGTAAATCAGCGGTTGCATTAAGAACTAATTTGTCTTTCGATTGCTGTCAACCTGTATTTTTAGTCAAGTATATGATTAGCTTTCATTAAACTAGATCACTCTGATAGATGACGTCAGACATTTGAGGCTTGATTTCCTAGTATTTTTATTGTGTAACCACGGTTTTGTATGGCTAAATATGCACCTTTTCGAACAAACTGTATATGTATATTGTAAAATGATGTTACAGGAGTGTCATCGGAAGAATTCTGAGAAGGTTAGTGAAAAAATTAATATATTTTGGCGGTGATTACGTTATAGCGTCTTTGGCTGGAATCGATGCTCTGGTAAGGTTTGCACATGTGGTATGCTAACTTATCGATTTATTTGTGTTTCGCTGAAAAACGCTTAGAAAATCTGAAATATGGTCTGAAATCACAAGAACTGGGTCTTTCCATTGCTATGCTTTGTCTATTTTTATGAAATGTTTTATGATGAGTAAATTGGTCATACACGTTGCTCTATCTAGTAATTCTAGTCGATTTGTGATGGTCGGTGCAATTGTAAACTGTGATTTCTACCTGAAATATGCACTTTTTTCTAACAAAAACTATCCTATACCATGAATATGTTATCAGACTGTCATCTGAAGAGGTTTTTTCTTGGTTAGTGGATATCAATATCTTAGTTGAGCCGAATTGGTGATAGCACCTGAGGAGTAAGAACTGATGGAGTTAGAATAGTGGTGTATTTTGCTAACGTGTTTAGCTAATGATTTACATATTTTGTCTTCCCTGTAAAACATTTTAAAAATCTGAAATGGTGGCTTTATTCACAAGATCTGTATCTTTCATCTGGTGTCTTGGACTTGTGATTTAATGATATTTAGATGCTACTATCTACTTGTGAAGCTATCTAGCTATGCTAATCAGTGTGTGGGGGGATGGGGGGTGCTCCGGACCGGGGTAGAGGCTCGTTAGAGGTTAATCAATTTTTGCTCTTACAATATGCATATTATTATTACTATTGGATAGAAAACAGTCTCTAGTTTCTAAAACCGTTTTAATTATTTCTCTAAGTGGAACAGAACTATTTTTACAGCCATTTCCTATCCGGAAGTGAGATTTCCAAAATCGATGTCGCTCTTCAAGACCTTGTCTATAAAAGGGCATGTCACTTAGGACTGTAGAAACACGTCATACGCCTTCCTCTGGGTGTCATGCGGAAGTGAGAGCAGAAATGACTTGAATCTCTCGTCCTGGGATTGAACACAACCTCTTGGAGTGAGACGTGCGCACTTTATTTATTTTTCTGGGCGCGAAGTAGGACCTGGACTCGGCTCCTGGAAAACACTCGTTAAAGGTGAATATGATCTCTGGCTTCGATTTTATTTGATACATGTCACATATCATCCTAAAGTATGTTTTTTCAATATAGTTTAATTATATTATTGAAATTTATTCTGGACTTTAGACGTGATGCGACGCAAGAATTTTGTCAAGATGGGAGGTTAGCGCCGCACTGCCAGTGTGCTTGCTAATTCAAGAGGGAAATCGTTCGTTCTGGATCGAAATAAAGACGTTTCTGAACAAAGGACCCCTTGGAGAACATTCTGATGGAAGATCAACAAAGATAAGGACCCAATTTGGGATGCTTTTTCATATATCTGTCGAACTGTGCTATGCTACCGTTTGACTAGAATCAATGCTGCTGTGTGCTAGCTATTGTAGTAAGCTAATATAACGATATATTGTGTTTTCGCTGTAAAACACTTCAAAAATCGGAAATATTGGCTCTATTCACAAGATCTTTGTCTTTCATTAGCTATCCACCATATATTGTTCTGAAATGTTTTATGATCTGTAATTAGTAGTTGACGTTGGTGTCTGTATTTTCTCTGGCTACTCCCGTGCGATTTCTGACTGTAGCTATGATGGTAGCAGTAATGTAAAACTGATTTATAGCTAAAATATGCACATTTTTTGAACAAAACATAGATTTATTGTGTAACATGTTATAGGACTGTCATCTGAGGTAGTTTTTTCTAGGTTATTTAGGTTGGTTCTAGGTTAGTTAGGTTGGCTTGTGCATGCTACTTGCATCCTACTTGTGCTGTGAAAAATGTCTGTCCTCCTTTTTTATTTGGTGGTGAGCTAACATAAATATATGTGGTGTTTTCTCTGTAAAACATTTAAAAAATCGGACATGTTGGCTGGATTGACAAGATGTTTATCTTTCAAATGCTGTATTGGACTTGTTAATGTGTGAAAGTTAAATATWAAAAAAAAATAGATTTTGAATTTCGCGCCCTGCACTTGAGCTGGATGTTGTCATAGGTGTACCGGCGACGGGCTGCAGCCATAACAGGTTAATGCCAAACTTAACTGTCACGCTCTGACCATAGAGAGCTGTTTATTCTCTATGTTGGTTGGGGCGTGACAGTGACTAGGGTGAGTTATCTAGGTGATTCATTATCTATGTTGGCCTGGTATGGTTCCCAATCAGAGGCAGCTGTTTATCGTTGTCTCTGATTGGGGATCATATTTAGGCAGCCATTTCCCCATTGTGCTTTGTGGGATCTTGTCTAGGTATAGTTGCTTGCGAACACTACTTTGAGCTTCACGTTTCGATTTTTTCCTCTTTAATGTTTTTTCTTTGAGTTTCTCTTCCAAAATAAAAGGATGGAAACATACCACGCTGCATCTTGGTCCACTCCTTATAACGATCGTGACATCTACACACTAAATAACACACAAATTCTGCAAATCAGGTAGACTACATTTCAATTTGAAGTACTTTTGGTTTGAAGTATGAAATGCTTTAGAAAGGTATTGAGAGGATCCTTCCTTGTGTTTCCCTGAACATTAGGCAATAATTGTGTCTCATTTTTTCTATTGCGTTCCATTAATTTTATCAGACAGCCACCTTGTGCAAATTTGAGCCCGGTGCCAACCTTCCCTTCTAACGAGTCCTGCACGGCCTGTGAGGGAAACAGGGAATTGTGCGTGTTCAGGAGAGACTTAGCTTTTCTAAATGGGGTCATAATAGCTTTCAGCGCACACCATTCAGACTTTATAGCCAAATTCATAAGAACAAGTGCTCAAAAAATTCTTCCTCGTCTTGAAAAAAACACTGTACCTCAACCTCCTTTCACCGCAGCAGCTTATAGCAGGTATAAGCAGATTCAGTGGATGGAGACGGATCCCATCCAAGTACCCCCCCCTTCCAAATGCACTGTATAGCCCCTCGGGCTATTGTTGTGTGTTTTCTGAATGACAGAAGCGCCAAAGTACCCTGAGGCATCGGCCCTTGAAATCTTGTCTCTCCTCTCTTTCCCAATGCAAGCTAATTCAGCTTTGGATGGCTACTGTAAGCATTTGTTCCTTTCAATATTACCATATTTCCTACGAGTGGCCGGACAAAATGAAAATGTGAGATAGCCAAAGATATTCTATTTCAAATGAATAGGACGTGTTTTGGTTTGAATAATCATGATCATTAAACTGTCAAAGCAATGTACTTTACTACTTTCAGAACAATGTACTTTATACACATTGGAGCACTGAAAATCAGATCTGGGTTGAAATACTATTTAAAATCATTACTTTAGATGGGATTGATTGAGGTTGCCTGGCACAATGGATAGAACCTATAGAATATTTGCAAAACTGCAAACCAAATCTGTCAATCCAGGCAGACTAAATCAAACGCTGAAAGAATTTAAAAGATTGTAAATAGTATTTGAAGCCACGTCTGCATTGGAGTTCTGAAAACCAATAGTTGCTACAGTCAAAAGGCAATGACAGGGGTTCCTTCATTATTACTCAGAGAAGGGGAAACATTGCTGTGGTTTAAAAGGTCAAAATAACAGAGTGGATAAGGTTTCACAGAAGTGAAAAACAGAAACTGAAATATTGATGTAGGCTTTTGTATGGATCTCAACCCAACCCATCTGAGATGGAAAATGTTTGAAAACCTCAGCCACCCCCAGTTTCTCTCACAAAAACACACATCGTTCAACACACGCACGCATGTCGCAACACGTGCACCGCACACACAAACGCATGCATGCGCACAACGCACAACACACACACACACACACACACACACACACACACACAACACACACACACACACACACACACACAACACACACACACACAACACACACACAAAAAGACTCCTCCAGGACCCACCTGCTCTGTCCTAATCTCATTGTCTTTATGGGGGATACTGGTTAGGCTGGGCTGATTTCCTGCCCCTTGCGGGTGAATTCTCTGACGAGGCAGACCATTTCCAGCAAAGCCTTGGCCCCACGCCCCCACAAATCAAGACCATGTTTTGCAGTCTAAATGATCTGCCCTGCCTGCTCTGCCTTGCCTGCCTGCCTTTCCTCCCGCTGCTTGCCTGCCTGCCTGCCTGCCTGCCTGCCTGCCTGCCTGCCTGTGTTGGATTGTGTGTGTGTGTTTACATGTGTGCGTGCGGCCTTGTATGCATATGCCTGAATGATTGAGTTTGTGTGTTAAAAGGGAAGCTCAGTCAGTTAGGGCGAGATATCAGAACATTTCAAAGCCAGTGTGGGTTGTTCACATCCTTGGTTTTTTGCTCTGATATGCACTGTCAACTGTGGGACCTTAAATAGACAGGTGTGTGCCTTTCCAAATCAAGTCCAATCAATTGAATTTACCACAGGTGGACTCCAATCAAGTTGTAGAAACAAAACAAGGATGATCAATGGAAACAGGATGCACCTGAGCTCAATTTTGAGTCTAATAACAAAGGGTCTGTATACTTATGAACAAAAGTAATTTTTGTACCTGTTTTCGCTTTGTCATTATGGGGTATTGTGTTTAGATTAATGAGGAAAATTGATTATTTAACTTTAGAATATGGCTGTAAAGTAACAAAATGTGGAAAAAGGGAAGGGGTCTGAAAACTTTCCAAATGCACTGTAACTCACTCAGATCACTTAGGTACAACCAAGTGATCTGAGTCACAATTGCATATTCCTCACATCCTCTCTCCTCTCTCGTCTCCTTCTCAAATCCCATTGGAGGAGAAGGTCAGAAGGGAGGGATCTCTGGATTTCTCATCCAATGTGTGGGGAGAGGAGAGAGGACGTGAGGACTATTACATTGAGATCTTCCCAAAGCCTCTACTAAAGCCCTTTCCTTTATGTATTTCCTCTCAATTGTGATGGACTGGACAGGTGTATGCAACTATGGTTATAGCTTCACTTCACATCCTGGCTAGCTGGATTGTTCGCCTCACTTATCGAATCTGTTCAGATCTATATAAAGCCACAATGGCTATAGGGGATTGGAGGTTATGTTGGGACAATATTTTAGCTATGCTCATTTTTTCAATTGTTTTTATTTAACCTTTATTTAGCCAGGGGGTCATCCTGAGACCATGGTTTATTTTGCAGAACACATCAACAAACAACAACTACACTATACATATCTATATAGACATCAATCACACAATACATGAAAAGCAAACACAAAACAGGAAAAGCAAAACACAAACATATGAAACACATTCTCCATTAAAAAGGCCTGGTGATACCAACTCTACCAAATTTAAGGAGTTTTAGAGATTGAAGGGATCTCCAGGGTTAGCCATCCCTGAGTCCAGGTCTGGTAACTTATACATATGAAGGTTAACAATGAGGTAAGATGGAAGTTTATGCAAGAGGGCTTATTTTACAAAAATAGTGCAATGCATCGATAAGTTAATATTTTTTAAAGGAAAACCAATGTTGTTCATGTAAATAGGGAAAAGAACCAGATCAAGAATCGATCCCTGTGGGGCACCTTTTGTTTTTTCCAGATTTTTTAAACCAGCTACACGCAGCATAGTCTGAGTACATGCCTTTTTGGCTAGCATTCCACTCCTTGCCACTCCTGTCATTAGCCAAAGAGACTGGTCTTTCGGGCAATCTCAACGTTCAATATGCAGCCGGATTTACTGCTCAGTTGCTGAATGGTATTTGGAAAAACATTCATATTTTCCATGACAACTTTATGGAACATGGTGTGTTTTTGCAAATTTGGTTCAATACAGAATTATAAGAACAAAAACAAACAATACAGTTAGGACCTGTTGCGGTACTTTCCTTGTGAAAAGGCAATGTCAATGCAAGATCATATTGTTCAAAGTGGGTAGAGAGGACTCTATAATGAGAGAAATAATGATGTGGAAAATATTAGCCTACAAGATTCAATTGAGTTTGTTTCAGTTGCATCCAAGTAAGGAGAGGAAAGAAAAGCAAAACGGCCACCTGTCGTAATTCCTTACACACATGCTGATCGTCATGTCTTGCTTACATTTTTACATTTACATTTCAGTTATATTATTTGTCCATCCTCTCTTATTAATCTCTAATAGTTTCATATTTGGCCTTTACTTTTTATCCCACAGATATGCACTGAATAACACATTCATGAATGGCAAAAAAAGACAGTCAAATAATACTTCATAAGGAATACGTTTTTGATGCGTCTGTCCTATATCTAGGAGATATAAGAATGCTCAAGAAATATGTGTTTTTTGGACACATTTAACCCCTTTTTTTGTTGGCACAAAACTACCTCGATACTTACATACATTTGTATTGGTTAGCTTCAGACACGTCCCGTGACACTTGCGGGGGTCGTAAAGCAAAACGTATAACACCATCCTGTTTTTGAGAGTATCCCCTTTCCATTGAGTGGTTAGTTGGCCAAACTGTTAGGATTCTACAGACATTTTCGTGAGAATAAGGTTTTTCGGGATGTCTCCTGGTCTGACAAACAGCACTGTAGCTCTGCCACTTTCCATCGCAGATGCAGAAGACATAGGCAGATGTGGTGGATTGAGACGCCGCTATAAACTGATGGATGTAGATTGGGATAGTTTTTTTTATCACGTTATTTAGATTGACGCACAGGTGCTTCAACAGACTCTTAAGGAGTTTTAAGGGATGGAGTCCAGACAGGCTACTTTAGGAAACTTTCTGCATGGACATAGAGAATAAGCAAACTCTCTCACACACACAAACACACACACAAACACCAACACACACACAAAGCCTAAAAAGGCCCATCAATCAAAGCCACCACCGCACCTCAGACACACACAAAACACATTTCTCCTATTTAAAACTGAGACACACCTTCAAATCTTGGCCGTAGTCCATCAGAAAGTAGGCCTAGGCTACATTATAGCATAATGCTAAAATAATGTAGCCTATCAAATTAATTGACCAGGAAGGTTTAAAGGGGGGGAGAGAGAGACAGCTATAATATTACTCGAGAAGTTGGTTATGTAATTATTGTCCCAGCAAATGCCTTATTCCAGAGGAAGATATGCACAGCATTAGCATTCACACTAAGATTGAAGGTATTTCAACATCATGTCTCGACGATAAAATGCGACAATGATCACTCATGCTTGGCTGCCAAATGTATCGGTGTCCCCGTACGGTAGGTCTAAAATGTAAATTGAGGAAATGTGATCATAGTGTTTTGTGCGATCCACTTTAGGCGTCCCTCCTAATTGAAAAGACAACCCCATCCTGCTGTGAGCTGCTGGACAGCGCACTTGCACTTGATATGCGTTTATTGATGATAAAGTGAACTTGCCATTTCCAAGAAGGACCTCAGTAGGGAATCGGGGATTCCCTGCTTTGTGATCTGTTGCCAACATCAACAGCCAAGGTTTCATTAAATAGACCTAGGCTCTATACTTTTTTGTTGCACATTTAATCCATCTGACCATTTGGCAATGTTCAACTTCAATTCATTGGCACAAGATGTGCATCAGACAAAACAAATGGTTTGTCTCTGGCTTGCTTAGTGGTCGCCTAATTCACTGTAGTAGGCTAGGCCTAATATATAGGCCAGCATACGAATTATGGATTAATATCCCAGCCTATTAATTAACTTCTAACTCACACATCTCTGTCTTCACTGTTCCCTTCTTGTGCAATTCCCTTCTTGCACAACTGTTTCCTTCTTGCATCTCTGCTGGAATCTAGACTGGCCTCTCTCCCTTCCATCCTCTCTGTATTCCTCTTATAGCTCTTGAACCAGTAGCCTAGCCCAATGTGTGTCCCAGAAGTAGCAATATAGCTTGGTCACTTATTTTGAGCAATTAAAAATATATACTGAATTAAAATATGAACACAACATGTAAAGTGTTGGTCCCATGTTTCATGAAGTGAAATATAAATCGCAGAAAAGTTCCATATGCACAAAAAGCTTATTTCTCTCCAATTTTGTGCACAAATTTGCTTACATCCCTGCCAGTGAGCATTTCTCCTCTGCCAAGATAACCCATCCACCTGACAGGTGTGGCACATCAAGAAGCTGATTAAAGAGCATGGTCATTACACAGGTGCACCTTGTGCTGGGGACAACAAAATGCCACTCTAAAATGTGCAGTTGTCAGGAATGTCCACCAGAGCTGTTGCCAGAGAATTTAATGTTTATTTCTCTCCAGCTCCAATGTCATTTTAGAGAATATGGCAGTATGTTCAACCAGCCTCACAGCCGCAGACCACGTGTAGCCACACCAGCCCAGGACCTCCACATCTGGTTTCTTCACCTGCGGGATCGTCTGAGACCAGCCACCCAGACAGCTGATGAAACTGAGGAGTATTTATGTCTGTAATAAAACCCTTTTGTGGGGAAAAACTCTTTCTGATTGTCTGGGCCTGGCTTCCCAGTGAGTGGGCCTATGCCCTCCCAGGCCCACCCATGGCTGAGCCCTTGCGCTGTCATGTGAAATCCATAGATTAGGGCCTAATGAATTTATTTCAATTGACTGATTTCCTTATATTAACTAACTCACCCATTGTTGCATGTTGAATTTATATTTTTCTTCAGCATATATATTCGAGGAAGGAAGCAGCTTGCTCTTGAATGCACTATATAAAATAATCTATAGGTTTCGCAATGAACTGGCGGGGAAGTTTGGTGAGAGCTTATCTAGTGTGATCTGATAAAACTGCAATACAAACGGAAATCCTGTTCTCCCACACTCAATGTTTATGTTTACAATTAAATGTTTCACGTCAAAATGCACAATGTTAGAATGTTTCCAATCAAATTCATGAATTAAGTTAGAATGTTTTCCTATCAGTTTAATTTACATCCACATTGTGATTGGATGATAGCTGTGAGGGTTATCGAATCAGGATTATATAATCTGATCTCCTCAATCTCATTAATGATAGAATGTTCATATTTGAAGATTGCCGAAAGGCCCTTCTCTTTGGCAAATGACAGGAGTGACAAGGAGTGTAGCTGAAAAGCTACACGCAGCCTGGTCCAGACCAATTGATGAAAGCCTCTGAATAATTAAACATAACCATAGACAGGTGCATGATGATGTATGGAATAAATTTGCCATTTGAATGTCAATTAATTTAATTTCATCAATTTCTACTTCCTTGAATTGAAATTCAATTCCAATTCTGCTTCCTGTGGGGTGTGGCCAATTCAAATTCATGAATTGAATTGGAATTAAAGACCAATTCCCAACCTAATTCAGAATTGACCCCCAAGCCTATCACGGACATTATGTCTGCTATTACAAAATGTATTAGAATCAACAAGTTATTGACAACACATGAACGAAAACAAATCATAGCTGGATATACTGACGACAGCCATCACTAAAAATAAAACATGGGCCGGACTCTTATGCACATACACACAGCTGTAACCACTACACAAAGCTCTGTTGTAACCTAGCAACAGCTTCTGCACAGCAGAAGACCAATTCATGTCTCTACTTTAGCGGACTCATTTTTAGACAAAAGAGAATTTAACTTTTGTTTGGGCAAAAACAATAATATAACATAACGTTGGACTCCTGTAGTAGTACACAAAGACTTGACCCAGCGGTCAAAGCGAATTGCAATGACAAAACTGCTATACCTGATGCAAAGAGGAATGGCACAAGACCTACACTTCACTTACTGCACTACAGCATGCAGCCCGTCAAAGGGCATGTTAGATCTTCTTTTGGTTTTTCAGCACCTTATGTGTGGAATGATCTACAATGCACTTTAAAACTGGAGGAAGTGGTGCCTCTCGGGCATTTCAGATGGTTGTTAGGGACCTTTTTACTAAAGAATGTGTCTGTTTTTTTATGATTGTGTTTTGCTTTTTCCGCATATTGTTGTGCATAATAATGTGTATTTTAATGTGTACATTAATGTGTAGTTGAATGTATTTGTTGTACTTTAATGTGTATTGTTGTGCTATACAGGTGTCATCTGGAAAAGAGACCTTGGATTCAGCATTGACTCCCTGACAAAATAAAGGTTAAATAAAAAGGTAACTAATTATGCAAATTAACGGAAAAGCAAAGGATGAAACGAACTTAACGGCCATGAAAAGTGTCCATTTTTTGCATACTGTGGTCACACAGTTTGGGGGGAAGGTATGCTCAGGTGGCAAGAGCATCATGTAACAGGAAGTGTATTAGGATAATCGAGACAGAGAGAGAGGGAGAGAGTCTTCTTTGTTTTTCAGTTCTTATTCTGCTAGGACTCATATCGTTATGTACTTACAGTATAACGGAATTGTTGAAGCAATTGTTGCAATTTGTTCTGACTATATATCGACATTTACTTTTCATGCCAGTCTTGAATTGAACTTAAGTGAGAGAGGTTTGAAACTGAAGGTCTGTCTGAGGGGTACAGTGAGAGACAGGGTGGGAGAGAAAGAAGGATGAGAGAGACTGTATGTAGGCGTGTGAGAGATGGACAGAGAGATGGAGGGATGACAGTGTGTTTGTATAGGGGAAAGACAGTTGGTTGGTTTTAGGCATAGGGCTGAGAAAGATACATATTCCAGCATACAGCAAATTAAGGAGAGACTGAGACTCAAGTGGCGCACTGAAGTTTTGTGGTTTTCCCATAAGGCAAAGAGAAAAATGTGAAGTTTAATAGCTAATCTCATACTATTCTACATGTTTTGCCAGAGGCTGAGAGAAAATGCTGCTTTTTTAAAGCTAACTTCCTGCAATTCTACACATATTGCCATGGGGCAGAGAGAAAATGTGCAGTTGTATAGCTAATCTCATGCAATTCTACACATTTTGCATTGAGGCTGAGAGAGTTTGGCAATTTCAAAGCTAGTTTCATGTTAATCTACACATTTTTCCATGAGGCTGAGAGAAAATGTTGCAATTTTACAGCAACCGGAGCCCGTGGGCTATGTTGGGGTTGCAGGGATTTTAGTACACAAGTGCTGAGACTGTGGTGTGTGTGTGTGTGTATGCGTGCATGTGTGTGTTTTGATTTTCAATTGGAGGGAGAAAGAGAGAGCAAGAGAGAGCAAAACTATGTACATAGTTTTAGGAGTTTTCCTTGTGTCTCTCCCTGAAGCAGTGACTCTGGGAGAATCTTAAATTGCATACTCATTGCGTCCTCTCTCCTCTCCCCTTGCCTCCTTCTCAAAACCCATTGGAGGAGAAGGTCAGAGGGGAGGGATGTCTGGCCTTCTCATCCAATGGGTTTTGAGAGACGAGGAGAGAGGACAGAAGACGTGAGGAGTATGCAATTGAAATCTTCCCTCTGCCCCCCTGCCAACATGGACTCCCTGATGGCTACAGCAACCTCACAGCAAGTTTTCTATACATTCCTACCCCAGCTGCTTTGGCCCTCTCCTCCTCACCACCACACTCTCCAACCACTCCTCCAAGTCCTTGCACTCTCTTCCCTCTTTCTCTCTCCCTCCCTCCGCTCGTTCTCTTTCTCTACTTCCCTCCCTCTTTCTGTCACTCACTCTCCCTCTCTCTCGCCCTCTCTCCCACTCTCCCCCTGTCCCTCCCTCTCTCTCTCTCTCTCTCCCTCCCTCCCTCTCTGTCTCGCTCTCTCTCCCTCTCTGTCTCTCCCTCGCTCTCCCTCTCAAGCCTGAGAGTAATTATAGGGCTATTGCAGGGAGGGGGAAAGAAAAGAAAAGGAGAAAGGAAAAAAGGGAATTGTCTGGAAAACAACTGCTCGCTTACCCCTTGTTCCGATTCCAGGGGCTCGGCTTTGACTCGGACTGCAGGCATTCCGTCAAGCATTAACATCCTGTTCTCGGGCCGTCTGTGGAGAAATAGAGGAAGGGGGAGGAGGTGTAAGACAGACGCTGAGTTTGACCATGACTAAGCATCTTAGTTTGACACACATAGAAATACAGTAAAAAGCATGAGCTGACGTACGGTGCTGACTAAAAGAACAGTAAACTGTGTAAAAATAAAGGAAATGGCACACTTACACATGCTTAGAGCTTAAATGTTTACAATTTGATAAATAGCCAGGCATTGTGCTGTACATTCTGTATGTGCACTGACAAACATAAACGTAAGCACAGCGACATATACAAAGAAACAGTCACATATAAGAACACAGACACAGTCCACTCTCTCTCTCTGTCTGAACAAGCCACAGCTTTCTGTTTGTAACTACTGTGTTCACTGACATCACTTGTCTGCATGATTGTTCCGGTATGTTTACAAATAATCCATTTGTAATAGACATACAGTATAGTGACCATATCTATATTCCCATAAAACTCATACACAATAGCACAAGCATGGAGATCCTGTTAATTTATATTGGCACAACCATACAATATGAATGCATTCCAAATAACACCATATCCCATAAATAGTGCACTACTTTTGACTAGAGCAATATACAGTGAGTGTACAAAACATTAGGAACACCTTCCTAATATTGAATTGCAGCCCTTTTGCCCTCAGAACATCCTCAATTCGTCTGGACTCTACAAGTAATTCATGCAAGCAGTAAAATCAGATTTTTTAAAATAAATAAAAATACACCTACACAAAAGAGGGATTGTGGAGAGACGTACACACAGGCGCAGACATAAGCAATATACACACATGTACACATGGATTTTGTGTTGTATGTGGTAGTAGAGTAGTGGCCTGAGGGCACACACTTAATGTGTTGTGAAATGTAATGTAATGTTTTTAATTGTATATACATGTAACTACCTTCATTTTGCTGGACCCCAGGATGGGGATCCATAATAAATACAACATTTTCACATGAGTCACGAGTCGAATACAACAGGTAGAGCTTACAGTGAAATGCTTACTTACAAGCCCTTAACCAACAATGCAGTTTTAAGAAAAATAAGTGTTAAGTAAAAAATAGACAACACATTTTTTTTAATAACAAATAACAAAAAATTTAAGAGCAGCAGTAAAATAACAATAGCGAGGCTACATACAGGGGATACCGGTACAGAGTCAATGTGCGGGGGCACAGGTTAGTCGAGGTAATTGAGGTAATATGTACATGTAGGTGGAGTTTAAGTGACTATGCATAGACAATACACAGAGAGTAGCAGCAGCGTAAAAGAGGGGGGTCTTTTTGAGGATCTTGCCAAATCTTTTCAGTCTCCTGAGGGGGAATAGGCTTTGTCGTGCCCTCTTCACGACTGTCTTGGTGTGTTTGGACCATGATAGTTTGTTGGTGATGTGGACACCAAGGAACTTGAAGCTCTCAACCTGCTCCACTACAGCCCTGTCGATGAGATTGGGGGTTCGCTCGGTCCTCCTTTCCTGTAGTCCACAATCATCTCCTTTGTCTTGGTCACGTTGAGGGAGAGGTTGGTATCCTGGCACCACACTGCCAGGTCTCTGACCTCCTCCCTATAGGCTGTCTCATCATTGTCGGTAATCAGGCATACCACTGGTGTGTCGTCGGGAATACTTAATGATGGTGTTGGAGTCGTGCTTGGCCGTGCAGTCATGGGTGACCACGGAGTACAGGAGGGGACTGAGCACGCACCCCTGAGGGGCCCCTGTGTTGAGGATCAGCGTGGCAGTTGTGTTGTTACCTACCCTTACCACCTGGGGGCGGCCCATCAGGAAGTCCAGGATTCAGTTGCAGAGGGAGGTGTTTAGTCCCAGGGTATTTAGGTTAGTGATGATATTTCACGGCACTATGGTGTTGAACGCTGAGCTGTAGTCAATGAATAGCATTCTCACGTAGGTGTTAATTTTGTCCAGGTGGGAAAGGGCAGTCTGCAGTGCAATAGAGATTGCATCATCTGTGGATCTGTTGGTTCGGTATGCAAATTGGAGTGGGTCTAGGGTTTCTAGGATAATGGTGTTGATGTGAGCCATGACCAGCCGTTGCACTTCATGGCTACCGACGTGAGTGCTACGGGTTGGTAATCATTTAGGCAGGTTACCTTGGTGTTTTTGGGCATAGGGACTATGGTGGTCTGCTTGAAACATTGGTATTACAGACTCGGTCAGGGACAGGTTGAAAATGTCAGTGAAGACAATTGGCAGATGGTCAGCGCATGCTCGGAGTACACGTCCTGGTAGTCCGTCAGGCCCTGCCGTCTTGTGAATGTTGACCTGTTTAAAGGTCTAACTCACATCATCTTTTTATAAAAGGCAATTTTTTTCTCTGACATGCAAATACGATGGTACGTTCCTGCAATGCTTTTAACATAAAGGAGATCTTTCCACCCCTACTCTTGTCCATGGTGGTCTGCGAACCCACAAACTTCTGGCCCGTAGTCCTGTGCTCTATCAGAATTCTGGCATTACCATGTAATGCTTACAAGACGAACAGTTTCTAAAAACTGCATATTTAAAGGGCTCTGGTCTGTCCAAGAAGTGAGAGTAAACAGTTATCCACTTTTTGCTATCCACTTTTTTGTGCATAGGGTTTTATTTTTTATTTTTGCATTCAGGGAGAGTTTAGGTAAAATATATTTTGCTAAAGGGAGGACCATCCATTTATATTTCAGAGAGGTCTGATTTTCTCCATGTAACCCTTATTATAAATAATGTTCACTCCCTAAAGCATATTTGAAACAAGAAAGTACTATGTATGTGTTACTAAATCGGAATCGGACTATATCCTTCACAGTCACGTAAGCATACAGTACAAACACACACACCATACATCCATATCACCAATCAGCCATCCCTCTGCCCCACAGAAACCTCTCACAATAACAGATACACAAAGCACACTCATCCAATAATGTGGGCAGCTCCTCAGCATTAGCAGTAGTATGGAGACGTGTGTGTGTGTGTCTGTGTGTGTTGTGTGGTGTGGTGTGTTGTGTGGTGTGTGTGTGTGTGGTGTGTGTGTGTGTGTGTGTGTGTGTGTGTGTGTGTGTGTGTGTGTGTGTGTGTGTGTGTGTGTGTGTGTGTGTGTGTGTGTGTGTGTGTTGTGTGTGTGTGTGGTGTGTGTGTGTGTGTGTGTGTGTACATGTGTGTAAAACACCAGAGTAAATTGCTAGTGGCAATGCGCCATCAGCGCTCTATTTTGTTCCCCTCTCCTCCTCCTCACATTGCTAGAGGCTGGAGTGAGGCTCCAACCCATGATTGCCATAGCAACGCTATCTAGGCCCAAGACCTAAAGCCGAAGGACATCCTGGACAACAATACAATAGCTCCAAAGCCAGGACTACTTAGGGGATTCAGACCACACACACACAACACACACACACACACACACACACACACACACACACACACACACACACACACACACAACACACACACACACACACACCACACACACACACACACACACACACACACACACACACACACACACACACACGTCGTCATGTCTCATGCAATTCTCATCACGTATGAAGCGTGTTTCCGTGTGGTTTGTGTGTGTGCACATACATGCGTGCATGTGGTTATCCGGGTATTCAGGCTGATAGCCTAAAGGCTCAGACTTTTCTGTTTCCGTCTACTGTACTGGGCCATGGCTTCGGTGGACCTGCTCTAACTTGGGGCCAAGCCCAGGCCACTGGTACTTTTCAGCCTCCATTTACATACTGTTTCAATGGCCAACTGTGAACTTTAATGATCCTGATGGAAACACAATAACACTAGAGCTGACATTAACATAAAACACTGGCGACACCCTAGTGTGAGGGGCTGTCCTAGTGGAAATGTACCATGAGAGAGGTTTTTTCTCTCCTTTCAATTGATCACCTCACAGACATACACCATGTTTAACTCTACAGCTGCTAAAGCAGTCATTTTGACTGCTCATGAATAAAACAAACATGTATTACTACATTTTTAAAGTCATGCCCCCCTCCGTTCTTGACTTTTCCTAAAGAAGTCTATATAACACTGTCAGTGTTAGAATCCTAATATCACAAACAGAACTGGAGTTCTAACCAGTTGAAGGTTTTCCCCTGTTAATGGTTTTCCCCTGTTGCACCCTCCTCCCAATCACACTAATAACTGCCCCCTCCTCCCAATCACACTAATAACTGCCCCCTCCTCCCAATCACACTAATAACTGCCTCGAAACTGAACCTAACTATACAGAAATTAATTTGACACATATAACAACAGATAAGTAAATAAATTAAGTAAAGTATGATGGGGAGAAAGTAGGTGAATGGTTGAGTTGATGAGCGACAGGAAGTGAATGATGCATAATTATGTAATCACCGATCGTGATTAAAGAACAGGGCGGGCCCTGTTTTGATCTGTATTGATCTGTTCTATTGATTATCTCAAAATGGTATGTACCCTATATCAGTCCACCAAATCCAAAACAGTCTTATCAGTCTACTCTGAGTGCGCATAATTGTACCCGCTGAACGGCTTTCAATATCTGGGAAAATATCCACATCAGGCAACAGGTGAGCGAGTGTCAGAACATGTGGTAATGAGGCTTGTGGAACCTTACAATGGCAAGGGGAGAAATGTCACCACGGACAATTTCTTCACTTCACTGTAATTGGCCGGCACCATGAACAAAGTGAGATGGGAGATCCCTCCCTCTGCGCAAAATAAGGCACCTGCACAGCCGTTGTACTCCACAACGGTTCTGAAGAATGACAAGATGACAAGGACACGATAAAATCGAATGAAATTCTATCTGTTACATGCGCCGAATGCAACAGATGTAGACCTTACCATGAAATGCTTACTTACAAGCCCTTGAACAAAAAAATGCAGTTTTAAGAAAGTAGAGTTAAGTAGAGTAGAGTTAATAAATAAATAACAATAATGAGGCTATATAGATGGGTCAATGTGCGGGGGTACAGGTTAGTCGAGGTAATTTTGTACATGTAGGTAGGGGTAAAGTGACTCTGCATAGATAATAAACAGTGAGTAGCAGAAGTATAAAAACAAAGTGCGAGGGGTGCGGGGGGGTGGGGGTGTCAATGCAAATTTTCCAGGTGGCCATTTGATTAATTGTCAAGCAGGCTTATGGCTTGGGGGTAGGAGCTGTTAAGGATCCTTTTGGACCTAGACTTGGCACTCTGGTACTGTAGCAGAGAGAACAGTCTATGATTTGGGTGACTGGAGTCTTTGACGATTTTTAGCGCCTTCTTCTGACACAGCCTAGTACATACAGTTGAAGTCACACGTTTACATACACTTAGGTTGGAGTCATTAAAACAAATTTTTCAACCACTCCACAAATTTCTTATTAATAACAAACTATAGTTTTGGCAAGTGGGTTACGACATCTACTTTGTGCATGACACAAGTCATTTTTCCAACAATTGTTTACAGACAGATTATTTCACTTATAATTCACTGTATCACAAATCCAGTGGGTCAGAAGTTTATATACACTAACTTACTTACTTACTTACTTTATTGTCCCCATGGGGAAATTTTGTTGCAGTGTCATGTACACATTTAAAGTGGCGTTAAATACAAAACAAGATTGACAATACAAATACAACACTACGTTGACTGTGCCTTTCAACAGCTTGGAAAGATCCAGAAAATGATGTCATGGCTTTAGAAGCTTCTGATAGGCTTTGTTTGAGTCAATTGAAGGTGTACCTGTGGATGTATTTCAAGGCCTACCTTCAAACTCAGTGCCTCTTTGCTTGACATTGTAGGAAAATCAAAAGAAATCAGCCAAGACCTAAGAAAAAATTGTGTAGACCTACACCAGTCTAGTTCATTCTTGGGAGAAATGTGCAAATGCCTGAAGGTACCACGTTCATCTGTACAAACAAAAGTACGCAAATATAAAAACCATTGGACCACGCAGCCGTCATACCGCTCAGGAAGGAGATCCGTTCTGTCGCCTAGAGATTAACATACTTTTATGCGAAAAGTGCGAATCAATCCCAGAACAACAGCAAAGGACCTTCTGAAGATGCTGGAGGAAACAGGTATCTATTTCTACAGTAAAACGAGTCCTATATCGACATAACCTGAAAGGCCGCTCAGCAAGGAAGAAGCCACTGCTCCAAAACCGCCATAAAAAAAGCCAGACTACGGTTTGCAACTGCACATGGGGACAAAGCTTGTACTTTTTGGAGAAATTTCCTCTGGTCTGATGAAACAAACATAGAACTGTTTGGCCATAATGACCATCGTTATGTTTGGAGAAAAAGAGGGAGGCTTGCAAGCTGAAGAACACCATCCCAACCGTGAAGCAAGGGGGTGGCAGCATCATGTAGTGGGGGTGCTTTGCTGCAGGAGGGACTGATGCACTTCACAAAATAGATGGCATCATGAGGAATGGAAAATATGTGGATATTTTGAAGCAACATCTCAAGACATCAGCCAGGAAGTTAAAGCTTGGTCGCAAATGGGCCTTGCAAATGGACAATGACCCCGAGCATACTTTCAAAGTTGTTGCAAAATGGCTTAAGGACAACAAAATCAAGGTATTGGAGTGTCCATCACAAAGCCCTGACCTCAATCCCATAGAAAATATGTGGGCAGACCTGAAAAAGCAGTGCGGGCATGGAGGCCTACAAACCTGACTCAGTTACACCAGATGTGTCACGATGAATGTGCCAAAATTCACCCAACTTATTGTGGGAAGCTTGTGGAAGGCTACCTGAAACGTTAACCCAAGTTAAACAATTTAAAGGCAATGCTACCAAATACGACTTGAGTGTATGTAAACTTCTGACCCACTGGGAATGTGATGAAAGATATAAAAGCTGTAAAATATATCATTCTCTCTACTATTATTCTGATATTTCACATTCTTAAAATAAAGTGGTGATCCTAACTGACCTAAGACAGGGAATTTTTACAAGGATTAAATGTCAGGAATTGTGAATAACTGAGTTTAAATGTATTTGGCTGAGGTGTATGTAAACTTCCTACTTCAACTCTAGGTCCTGGATGACAGGAAGCTTGGCCCCAGTGATGTACTGGGCTGTACTCACTACCCTCTGTAGTGCCTTACGGTCGAATGCTGAGCAGTTGCCATACCAGGCGGTGAGGTCAAGATGCAACAAGTCAGGATGTTGGATCTGGGGACCCATGCCAAATCTTTTCATTCTCCAGAGGGGGATAAGGCGTTGTCGTGCCCTCTTCACAATTTTCTTGGTGTGTTTTACCAATAAAGAGATAACTGGAGACTATTTCGCACTGCAACCAAACAAAGGTATGCTAAAGTGTGTCAAGCAAGTGAAAGTTACGAAGGTTTGTGTCAACTGGTTTCTAATGTTTTTATCATTTGACCACGCGTCTTGATGACCATGCATCTTGGTGGTTGTATTTTGTCATAAAAATAAGCTGTTACCTTGTTCCAACACATATGCTTTCTGTTTCATAGTTGTATCAAAGGCACCCCACGAATAAACTTGATTGAACACTTGAATATTTGTTTTTGGTGTTTTTTGTTTTTACATATAACCTAGAGTAACAAACTAATGAAAATGGTATTGTGTAATTTGAAATCAAATAAAAATGTATTCTGTTACACAAGGCCTTCACCAAATTAATATTTTTGCAATGTGTAAAAAAACAGATATACAGGACCAGATATGTACTGAGTGTAACAATTGAATCCCCTAAATAATTGTCTCGAGGTCCATAGAGATGATTATTTTTTTAATTCAAAACAAATTTGTGCACAAAATTTGAAATAATTTT
Source organism: Salvelinus sp. IW2-2015 (assembly GCF_002910315.2). Taxonomy (NCBI): domain Eukaryota; kingdom Metazoa; phylum Chordata; class Actinopteri; order Salmoniformes; family Salmonidae; genus Salvelinus; species Salvelinus sp. IW2-2015. The sequence goes on from NC_036839.1 coordinate 1,665,344, forward strand.
TGTGTGTATGGAAAATAAAACAGATATACAGGACCAGATATGTACTCAGTGTAACAAGTGAATCCCCTAAATAATTGTCTCGAGGTCCATATTGAGATTTTTTTTTTTATTCAAAACAAATGTGCACTAAATTTGAAATAATTTCTGTGCGTATGGAAAATTGCTGGGATCTTTTATTTCAGCTGATGAAACTATTAGAACTATTAGAAATGTTAAACAATTAGAATGTTGCAATCAGAATGACTCCTCGTTAGCTTGAAGAGTGGTCCCGCGAGGCCCAAAGGTTCTAGTGGTTCCAAAGGTTTGTTTTGTCTTATTTCTTGTTTTTTTCACAATAAAAAAATATTTTGCATCTTCAAAGTGGTAGGCATGTTGTGTAAATCAAATTATACAACCCCTCCAAAAATCTATTTTTATTCCAGGTTGTAAGGCAACAAAATTGGTAAAATGCCAAGAGGGGTGAATACTTTCGCAAGCCACTGTATGCACGAACCACTTTTCCGTATTTTTTTTATTTTTTTTTAACAAATATTTTTTTCATTCACTTCACCAATTTGGACTATTCTGTGTATGTCCCTTAGATGAAATCCAAATAAAAATCTATTTCAATTACAGTTTGTAATGCAACAAAATAGGAAAAAGGCCAAGTGGGATGAATACTTTTGCAAGGCACTGTATATCTGTGTAAGCTGCATGTGACATAACTCCACCAGTCATATTTATGATATAATTTACAAAGACTATACTTTAAAAAAAACATTTAGTCAATTTTTTTTCCCCACCATCAATTAGTTTATTTGAGTTTAACCACAATATTTTTTGTATTTTTTGTTCTGTCTTTTCAGGTGGATTAAAATGAAATTGCAACCAACTTTCTATGGCTTGTTTAAAAAATAACGATATTTTGGAGATTTTATTTTTACCTTCAATTATCCAAATGTGAGCGGTTGTGATCTGAATAAAGGGAAAAAGGCCATTCTTGAACATGGGGTGGGATGCCTTTATTGAGATGTCTAATGCTTTAATATTTAATCATTTCTGCCCTCCGAATTAATTTTCATTATATAAATAGGCACTTAAAAGTTTCTCTGGCTTGCCATTCCAAATAAAATATAATACTTTTTTCTCATATAATAAATAAAACAGTTCACTAGGTGTAGGCAAAACAATAAGAAAATAGGTAAACTGTGATATTACTAAAGAGATAATAAGGGTGATTTAATTAGTGTGGCAGGTACCCTAGTGGTTAGAGCATTGGACTAGTAACGGAAGGTTGCAAGATCAAATATCTGAGCTGACAAGGTAAAAATCTGTCATTCTGCCCCTGAACAAGGCAGTTAACCCACTGTTCCTAGGCCTCCATTGAAAACAAATATGTGTTCTTAACTGACTTGCCTAGTTAAATAAAAGGTAAAAAAAATCCACAAATAGACAGGTATATTCCTTTCCATGATAGCAAGATCAAATCAATTTATCCTAACTTTCTATTAAAATGTATTGGATTGAGAACATTTCTTTCTTTCGGGATATGTATACCGAGTATGTCCACATCACCGTCAAACCATTTTATTGGTAAACTACATAGTAATGTAAAAGTTGTATTTTGAGTGATCCAATACGTAATATCCAACACGTAATACGTATTTATTATAATTTGGATTTAATCCAGAAAGGTTAGAAAAAATATCTATATCCTCTATGAGGCTGTGGAGGGATTCTAATTGTGGATTTAAAAGACAACATGAATCAGCGTACAATGACACCTTTGTTTTAAATCCCTGGATTTATAATCCCTTAATACTATTGTAGGTTATGATTTTAACAGCTAACATTTCGATGGCAATAATAAATAGATATGCCGATAGTGGACAACCTTCTTTTATTCCTCTTAACAATTTAAAACTTTCTGAGATGTGCCCATTATTTACTATTTTACACCTAGGGTTACTATACATAATTTTAACCCATTTTATAAGAGATTCTCCAAAATTGAAATATTACAGGTATTTATATACAGTCATACTTTATCAAAGGCCTTTCAAAGTCAGCTACGAATACCAGGTCTGGTTTCCTAGATATGTCATAGTGTTCTATTGTTTCCAGTACTTGTCTAATGTTAATTCCAATGTATCGTCCATGTAAAAAACCTGTCTGATTAGGATGAATAATATATGACAAAACCTTTTTAATTCTATGCACTAAGCATTTAGCTAGAAGTGTGAGAGGCCTCCAATTTTTTAAATGGACAGGATCTTTTTGTATACCACTTGGATCCTTTTTGAGAAATAACGAAATTAGATCTTCTTGTTGAGTATCCGATAATATATAATTTATATAGGAGTGGTTAAAACATGCTAATACCGGCCCTCTGAGTACAGTAATCCCTCGTTTATCGCGGGGGTTACGTTCCGAAAATGACCCGCGATAAGTGAAATCCGCGAAATAGAAAACTTTTTTTTTTTTTTACAATTAGCAACTATTACATGTATACAAATACAGTTATTTCCGTGTAGGCCGTTTCGTCGACATTATGGGTTTAGGAGATGTTCGAAATTACAAGATAATTTGGCCAACTTAATGTAAATTTGCCAAGCTGTTTTATGTACGTACACATAACTGCACGAGACGACAAAATGATAGCACAATTCGTAGCATGTTTTGATACAAGAAGCGGGAGTGAGTTTTTAGCGAATCAGAATGCAGAGCACAATGCACCAAAAAAAAAAAAAAAATGCATTATGAAAATCCGCGAAATAGCGAATCCGCGATAAGTGAACCGCGAAGTGGCGAGGGATCACTGTATATAAAACAAAGTTTGGTGTACCTCCACTGGTTTGCCATCCCTGGAGTTTTCCCAGAATTACAGTAGCTTTTTTACAGTGACAGTATTTAAATAAGCTAATCCAGTAGACTCAGAGCAGCAACAATTTTCGCCTAAAATGACACACCCAAATCTAACTGCCTTTAGCTCAGGCCCTGAGGCAAGGATATGCATATTCTTGGTACCATTTGAAAGGAAACACTTTGACGTTTGTGGAAATGTGAAAAGAATGTAGGATAACAATAGATCTGGTAAAAGATAATACAAAGAAAAAAACAACTGTTCTTTTGTATTTAAAAAAAATCATCTTTGAAATGCAAGAGAAAGGCCATAATGTATTATTCCAGCCCAGGTGCAATTTAGATTTTGGCCACTAGATGGTAGCAGTGTATGTGCAAAGCTTTAGACTGATCCAATGAACCATTGCATTTCTGTTCAAAATGTTGTATCAAGACTGACCAAATTTGCCTAATTTGTTTATTAATAACTTTTCATGTTCAAAATTGTGCACTCTCCACAAACAATAGCACAGTATTATTTCACTGTAATAGCTACAGTAAATTGGACAGTGCGTTTAGATTAACAAGAATTTAAGCTTTCTGCCAATATCAGAAATGTCTATGTCCTGGGAAATGTTCTTGTTACTTACAACCTCATGTTAATCGCATTAGCCTAGATTAGCTCAACCGTCCCATGGAAGGGACACCGATCCCAAAGAAGTTTTAATGAACTGTCCGAGAGCAGCTTCCCCATAGGAAATCAATTGGCAGAGCAGGGCAATGGTGGTCTATGTAATGACCACCCAGATAACAGCAGAGAGGGAGAGTTAACACTGAGTAATGAAGTGACTATCTCTCTAAAGGAGGTCACATTGGAAAACTTTAACTGGATTTAATTGTGTTGATTGATTCCGCTCTTTTCTTTTGAAAGACTTGTAGCTTTCCCTATGTGTGATCGAATGACAGAATGCATCATAAGATGATGGAACATATCGACTGCCATAACGTAAACGTAAACTATCATATCACTTTACCTCAAGGTAAAAAATCATGGTTTTAACCACACCCAAAAATAGAATGTTTGGATTGAAGTGACCAGCTAGAATTTGCAGCATGCAACGAAGGGTCGCAAAATGTGACAAAATAATTAGATTACAGAGTTTAATAGTCACATGTACAGGGTTACAGATGTAATTACAGGGTACAATGGCATTCATGAGCTCCGAGCTCCAACAATCAAATCAAAGTTTATTTGTCACGTGTGCCGAATACAACAGTGAAATGCTTACTTACAGGCTCTAACCAATAGTGCAAAAAAAATGTATGTGTAAGTGTGTGTGTGTAGGTAAGTAAAGAAATAAAACAACAGTAAAAAGACATTTGAAAATAAGAGTAGCAAGGCTATATACAGAAACCGGTTAGTCAGGCTTATTGAGTTAGTATGTACATGTAGGTATGGTTAAAGTGACTATGCATATATGATTAACAGAGAGTAGCAGTAGTGTAAAAAGAGGGGTTGGCGGGTGGTGGGACACAATGCAGATAGCCCGGTTAGCCAATGTGCGGGAGCACTGGTTGTTTCGGGCCAATTGAGGTAGTATGTACATGAACGTATAGTTAAAGTGACTATGCATATAAGATAAACAGAGAGTAGCAGCAGCGTAAAAGAGGGGTTGGGGGGGGGGGGGGGGGGGGGGGGGGGGGGCACACAATGCAAATAGTCCGGGTACCTGTTCAGGAGTCTTATGGCTTGGGGGTAAAAACTGCAGGACAAAGTGAAATAAAACAATACAAATATAATAAAAATAGACAATGTAAAAATATAAATAATAATATGCACATATTATTAACAAATGTGGCAATGATAAAGGTCCATCGGGGTGGGAGCAGGGTAAAAAGTCAATTGAAGTGTGGGGGGGAAATGTCCATAGGGGGAGCAGCATCTGGGGGGGGGGGGGCAGGTTTTTATTTAAACGTTTTTTATTTAACCTTTATTTAACTAGGCAAGTCAGTTAAGAACAAATTCTTATTTACAGTGACGGCCTACCCCGGGCAGAACCCTCCCCTCACCCGGACAATGCTGGGTCAATTGCGCGCACACCCCGGGATCAAACCAGGGTGTGTAGTGACGCCTCTAGCACTGAGATGCAGTGCCTTAGACTGCTGCACCACTCAGCAGCCCCTGAGTGGTGCAGCAGTGGTGGCTATTCAGCAGCCTAATGGTCTGGGGGTAGAAGCTATTGGCCAGTCTAACAGTTTTTGCCATGATGCTCCTATACTGCCCCCGTCTGAGTGATGGAAACAAGGAAAACAGGCCATGGCTTTTGCTACTATCTCCAGACTAGGTAAGCCAGTGCTGTTGTAGTCCATCAGCAATATACAACTCTGTGTGTGGGAGAGATGGAAAGATAGGGAGAGATAAAGGAGAGGAGATTAAGATCATCTTTCCATTTGCTCTGCTCCAAAATGAAATGATCATCCCAGGTGTGAGGGAGACTGGGTGGGGGTTGAAGTGGGCTGTGGACTGTGGAGTATTGAGGCATTTACAACCCCCTCCCCCTTCTCTCCCTCCACTGACCCACACTTAATCCCCAGAGAGGAACCAGGCTAGAATAAGGCCAAGTCTACCCTACAAAAATGAAGGGGGTGGGGACAAAGGTATGTCAGAGTGTGTGTGTGTCAGACAGAGAAAGTGTGTGTGTGTGTGCTCGTGCATGCGTGCATGTTTGCATGACTGTGTATGTTTTACTATTTTGTGTGTGTGTGTCCAACTTCCATCCACCACCCTCCTCCCTCCTCCTCTTCCCCTTCCATCTTCCATCTTCCCTCCTAACTCTCTGATGGCTATCAGCTCTATGGTGACTGGGCCAATCAGCTGGTGTAAAGGGATAAGGCCCAACCAGGCACAGCCAGACAGAATGACTAACGGATCAATAGGAAGTGACAGGCCTCCGAAGAAAACACTGAACTTCAGGGACTCATGGTGACCCCATATTCATTCACACGCACGCGCGCACGCACGCACGCACGCACACACGCACACGCACACACACACACACACACACACACACACACACGTCCAGTCCAGTCCAGTCCAGTCATTGTGCAACTGAAACTCTTTTTTTGTATGTAATTCTTTAGAATCTAACATGTTAGGGAAGTGTGGGGGGGGGGGGGGGGGGCGGGGTTCTAAGCTGACATATGTCAGCTTAGAATTGTTTTAAATGGTCACACATTCATTCAGTTATTTGATTTTGAGTTTTAGGACCCCTTTAGATATTGAAATAAAAATAAATATTGACGCCCATAGAAACGCAAAAACGACAGTCAAAAAAATAACTCTTAAGAAACAAGGATTTGAAGTTTCTGCCCTAAATATAGGCGATATTAAAAAAACTCTGGAAATATATTTAAAAAAAATTACACATATTTAACCCCTTTTTGGAGTAGATGCAAAACTACCTTCCTACTCCATTCGTTTTTTTTTTACCTGTACCGGTTACCTTCAGGCGAGTCCCGTGACACCATTGTGTTCGTAAGAATCTCCCCTTTCCAAAGAGGGGTCATAGAAGTGAGCCAAACCATTCGGACGCAACAGACGTTTACAAAACAGAATTTGGCACGTCGACAGTACCGACTTTGGACAAGTCTCCTGACACTTGTGGGGGTCGTAGAGCAAAACGGAGAACACCAGCATGTTCGAGGGTGTCTCCCCTTTCCTTAGAGCGGTCATAGTAGTGGGCCATTCAGATGCTACAGACGTTTACCTGAGAAGACCGATTTTCAGGATATCTCATGGTCTGACAAACACTACTCTAATTCTGCCACCTTTCACCGCATATGCTGAAGTGCGACACTGGTGGATGCGGTAGATTGAGACACCTCCAATGCAAAAAAATATCTAGCTTAACAAGCATCCATGTAGTTGTCATCTTGCTAGTAACCAGTTTTCAGTATATTAAGTATCCAGTCAATAACCAGTGGAGAGTGTGTTTGTGTTTATCCTGTGTTCCCATTGAAGTAGCTACTAAATAAATAATTAAACCATTTTGTGTACTACTGAACCATAAGTAAGGCTCAGTTTTTTTCAGATGCAAGGAGGTTACGACTGTTCAGAATGGTGATATGATACAATGTTATGATGAATAAGTTGACTGTTTAAAGATGTGATAGGTAAAGACCTTTCTGGAGTTTATTTCGGGAGATGGTAACTTTAAAGAACCACTCTCGTGGTGCCCCAGATTTCGGTTTTGGATTATCGTCGTCAGTCATGACACATGGATGGACGTTTAATACAGACTTGTATCACAGGTGACCTGGCTGGTGGGTGAGCGTGTGCATGTGTGTGCATCATAGTCCGATTGGAAATATTTTCCAAGATCACAATACAGGAAAATGTAGCAACTTAGACTTGAACAATGGGAGCTCTGGCACCTAGTAGATCTGGAATGATGTATATTGGACCTCAACTATTCAGTAGTTTTGGATCTAGAATAGGATGATATCTTAAACCAGAAAGGATATGGAACATTTTCTCCTATGCTCTCTTTGGTTATCTGCTTATACAGTATTTTCAGAAGAGGAGTAAACACACACTCTCTCTCGCTTGCTCACTCTCTCTCTATCTCTCAATTCAATTCAAAGTGGCTTTATTGGTATGGGAAACATGTGTTTATATTGCCAAAGAAAAAAAAAAGAAAAAGAAAAACAACATCATCAATGCTTTGTTCCCATGTTGAGCACGCCCAAAGCAACTGTGTGTGTGCTTGTGAGTGGCGCATGCGTGTGTCCGTGAGAGAGAGAGAAGAGAGAGAGAGAGAGAGAGAGAGAGAGAGAGAGAGAGAGAGAGAGAGAGAGAGGAGAGAGAGGAGGAGAGAGAGAGAGAGAGAGAGAGAGAGAGAGAGGAGAGAGAGAGAGAAGAGAGAGAGAGAAGAGAGAGAGAGAGAGAGAGAGAGAGAGAGAGAGAGGAACAAGGGGGTGAGGGAGGGTGACAGAAGTTTGAATAAGGGAAAGAACAGAAGAGCTGTTTGCTAGGGGGGTGGTTGGGAAAGCACAGTGGAGAAGTGGAGTAGGAGAGAGGAGGGTGAATGAGGAGAGAGGATGGTAGATTGAAGCCAATGCGCCAGCCAAGCTCAGAGCACAGAGAAGAAGCATGCCAATAGACCCTCCACCACCACAGCCACAGGGGGGGAAGAGAGGGAAAGAGAGAGACTGCTACGAGACAGCTACCATAGTAAAAATAACACACTCGACATAAACAGTATTTCAACATCTACGGTATCAAAAGATTTCAGCTACTATTGTGTCATGCTTAAAACCCCAGCTATTACATCCACTGTGTAAAATAAAAGACAAATGAGCTTGATTATGAATCAGTGCTAAGTGGAAAATTGAAGCACATTAGCTAATAGTTCCAATGAAAATGCAAAACCTGGCCCGAACTGTGCTTGATTATACATTTTTCTGTATCAAAAATAATGATTCTTATGTGTTAAATGAGTTGAAACCACATTTGATGTGTGATCATGACAAAATAACAGAAAGTATATACTGTATATAAAAAAAGTGTTCTGATGTGAGAATGTAACAGTAGCACATTGTGATATGTGAGTAGAGAGAGATAGAGGGCTTCTTGTGCTCTGCTCCTATCATGTCGCTGTTTGTTCTTCACCCTGCGTTTAGTTCCCTTTTCTCAAACAGACCAGTGTGACAAGTCAGCCACCACAAGCTCAGACAGACAGACGAAGGAACAGACATACGGACGGATGGGTGACGGACGGGCGGACGGACTGGCAGATAGGAAACAGACAGTCAGACACTCCACCACCAGACAAGACATTAGCCCTTCAACTGACTAACACGAACCATAAAGTTGTATGACGAAATGGAAGACCTGTTAAATGGAAGTATGGCCACGTCCGAAAAATGGCTTGCCTACTACTTTGTAAAACTACAACTCTGTACTAATTGTAATACAAACCTTTTAGAACATACTATTTAGTAAAAACATATGCACTAAGCGAAAAATATCAACATACTAGACTCATCCATTCTGAGAAGCTGTCTTCTAATGTGCAATCACGCTTGTTCCCAGCCGTTCATTCAATTTGGGTCAGCCGGCCCCATACCTGATTATCAGCTGTTGACAAACACACGTGGGTCTGTAAAAATGATTCTCTTTCTCAATAGTTTGCAGCGAAGTCTACTGGTTTGCAATTAAAGCGAACTCATCTATTTACTATGCAAGTATGGATATCCAGACAAGTCCTGTCTCAAATCAAATCGTGTTTGTCACATGTAAAAACAGGTGTAGACCTTCCCATGAAATTCTTACTTACAAGCCCTTAACCAACAATTCAGTTCAAGAAATAGAGTTAAGAAAATATTTACTAAATAAACTAAAGTAAAAAAATGTAAGAAAAAGTAACACAATAAATGAACAACAACAAGGTTATTTACAAGGGGTACTGGTACCGAGTCAATGTGCGGGGGTACAGTTTAGTCGAGGCAATTTGTACATGTAGGTAGGGGTAAAGTGACTATGCATAGATAATAAACAGCGAGTAGAAGAAGTGTAAAAAACAAATGCGGGTGGCCATTTCATTAATTATTTAGCATTCTTATGGCTTGGGGGTAGAAGCTGTGAATGAACCTTTTGGACCTAGACTTGGAGCTCCTAATAGTAGCCGTGCGGTAGCAGAGAGAACAGTCTATGACTTGGGTGACAATTTTTGGAGCCTTCCTCTGTCATAGTTCTGTGTCTATGCGATTACTTAATCAATCCCACCTGGTTCTTATTCCAGCCTAAAGTGTCCATCTAACAAGCACCCTGTCGATGATCATATTCCAGGAGTACATCATCACCAAAAATGGCTGTCGAAAAGCTCTCTCTATCTATCTTCCATTCTCACACTGGCAAAAAAACTGAACTCCCAACAACCTGTGTGTGTGTGTGTGGACTCTTTCCTCAGGCCTGGATGTACTCAGAAGAAAAGTTTTTTTTGGAGTAGGGGTGGGGGGGGGGCGGGGGTAATATTTTTTGGCACTCCGTGAATGGCCTCAGAATTTCCATTTCATAAGGCGTATTTTCCTTGGCAGGCGCGGCCGGCAAAGTCTTTTGGATGCTTCTGGGACATTTTTGAACTGGACTCAAAAAAGTAGAGTGCTGCTGCCTCAATGCCCAGCAGCATTTATTCGATTTTTTTACCATTTCAGGAGCACAAGCAGCATTTTTCTTGATGCTATGAAAGCAATTGTCAGGAGCAGAAAACAACAGTCCCAATTTACAATGCATAGTTCTTATTCCATAGTAATGAATTGAATAACATCCACGATACATAATACAATAATGGTATACACATAGTACTTACAACTGTTATGGATCACCAGGTATCAATACATGACATATTTTCTCTCCTAGTGTACGTCTTTCAATAGATGATATCACAATTGGCTGGTTATCATTTGTGGAATTGTACACTGAGTAAAACAATAAAAGTGATCGTCACAGGCTTCAAATGGAGACTGAGTATTGAGCTATACTGTATGTTAATGTTTGTTCCTCTCACCCATTAGGATCCACTTTAGATTGGTAAAAAAAACACTTGTGATGTCTACAAAAACATAATATTACACAAATAAAATATATTATAAAATTAATGAGTTATGTTTTAACTGCTCATAAAAGTGTGGTAAATTTGTAAATGATCCTGTCAAAAAAATTATAATTCTAAACAAGCTGTTCAGTTACTTACTACTCTGCCCCTCATTGACTGGCAGCAGCTCTGCCTCCACGGGCGCATAGGCCATGGGAACATTGCTTTGATTGTTTTGCCAGCTATTTGCTATGAGGGGAACTGCCCCAATGAAATCTCAGTGATTTCATAGCATACATAATAACAGCACATAGGAAAATAACCAACCTGGGGCACTCAAATGTGCATTCAGTTAGAACTTCTGGGTTTGCTCTAGTCTCCCTCCCAATATGTCTCTCTCGCCAGACGGCTGGCTTACTTCTGCATGTGAGACTAGGTCTACTCTATCAGGTACAGATTGTGCTAGAGCAAAAGGCAAATTGTAATTAACTAGTAAATAAATTATCACAACAGTTATGAGAGCCTGGGATCTGATAAACCGGATGTCTACATCCAACAAGAGGGATACACTACCTACAACCTTCTCATCGCGGATCAGGTAGTACAAAAAAGCATGAAGAAACATTGAGAAATTATTTGGTCGATTTTTGGGGTCAAATTAACCAGTTATCTACCTTTGATAAGCAGCTATCTACTGTAGCTATAGCTAGCTGGTAGCTTGCCAGCAAGTTAACTCCCATGCCAATTTCAAGTCATTCTGACTAACTCGGAAATATTAAGTTATTTCAGAATGAAAGTCAACTGGCTATCACATCATGCTTCATGACATTATATTAGCTAGGTATTCCCAGTTAGATAGTGCTCTCACTCTGATTTGTGAGCTGGCTGTTTATTCTCAATGGTATAATCTAATCTGTTCAAAACAGTGGCAGCATGTGCAGCGGTGGTCATTCGGTTTTTTGACACGCAAAAGTGAAAGGTGTATTTATGCTGACATTCAAATGTGCACATCCCTTTATATATCCTCTCAAACTACATGCTGCTTTTGTTGACAACTCCAACCACCTTACGCCCCTGGGTTTTAGCCAATCAGCGGCCGCCACTACTCTCACCATTGGCCTTTATGTCTCCCCTTGGTCCAAGTGTCTGCTTTACCTGAGTTGTTGTTCATTATTGGTAAAAGCTCTCTCACATACCAGAGGAGGACATAGGTGTGAAGAATGTTTCTGATATGCTTCTTTGCTGATTGGAGGCTGGGTAAGTCAGGATGACACTTGAAGTGAAAGTACAGCACATTAACCTAGTCACTTCATATGCACACTCGCTCCGGAATGGGAAAAATATCCTCTCTAATTTATTCAGCTAAGTTCAGTTATAATCTTCTCACTATAAAATAATGGCACGGGACTTATAAGCATATATTGTCAGCTAAATGAACAAGCATACAGCCTATGGCATGGAGCATAGCCAGATAGCCAGATACAGTAGGCTAACTCATATTCTGTTCTTCCGAAATACATTTTCTTCATATCATAATATTTCTTTAGACCTGACTAAATTACATCATTAATTCATTTTGATGGTATATATTAAATAGATGTGTGACTTTTAAAATTTAAATGTTCCAAGGCACACATCAGCAGATTGTTTTTATGGAGACCTGGAGATGCTAAACACGTTTATGTTAATTACCATTCAATTACCATGAGACCGGAAAAAAAGATGACAATAACCGTCTGACAAAATGTCATGACTGCCACAGCCCTACGCTGCCACAGACATGGTGGTGTAGCGACAAGATAGGAATGCCATAAACCAAGAGGTTGTGAGGGAGGTCAGATTTAATAATATTACTGTATAAATGAACACGCACAATGTAATAATGTATGTCAAAGTGTGTCAGATATATAAGTTTAAAGCACTGTGTGTGGGTGTCCCTAACTTTGCCAACACAAAGAGCTGTGAATGGATCAGTGGTTCATCGATTAAGGCCTTGATGGGCTTGGCAACAGTAACAACGTGTGATGTGTAATGAAACAAGTTTTAGTTTTTTGGAGAACGTTTATTTAGGATCATCAGCAGACATCCTAAAAACGTCTTTAGGGACATCCCGGAACAAGCTACACAACAACCTCCAGGAGACCATGACATGTTTTAAACATTCTTGGAAACAGAAATTCTGACAATGAAAGGCGTCTAGAACATTAATATCTAATATTCTGAGAACATGGCAACCATGTTCTGTCTATGTTTGGTGTGACGTTGATGGATTATTCTCCAAATCCGCAGAATACTGGACAAATTAATGTTCTTGCAACATCCCATGAAACGTGTCTAGAACATTATTTGTATTTATTCATTTTTATTTAACCTTTATTTAAGGCTCCTTTTTTCTCAATTTCCGCCTGAATGAAATGCCCAAAGTAAACTGCCTGTTGCTCAGGCCTTGAAGCCAGGATATGCATATAATTGGTAACATTGGAAAGAAAACACATTGACGTTTGTAGAAATGTTAAGATAATGTAGGAGAATATAACACAATAGATATGGTAGGAGAAAATCCAAAGAAAAAACAACCAGGATATTTTTTTATTGAGAGACCATCATCTTAGAAAGGCAAGTAAAAGGTCATTTTGAATTTAGATTTTCACTTCTCGCACCAAAGTATGTTCATCTCTAGGAGACAGAATGCGTCTCCTTCCTGAGCGGTATGATGGCTGCGTGGTCCCATGGTGTTTATACTTGCATACTATTGTTTGTACAGATGTACGTGGTACCTTCAGGTGTTTGGAAATTGCTCCCAAGGATGGACCAGACTTGTGGAGGTCTACATTTTTGTTGGAAGTCTACACAATTGTTTTTCTGAGGTCTTGGCTGATTTCTTTTGATTTTCCCATGATATCAAGCAAAGAGGCACTGAGTTTGAAGGTAGGCCTTGAAATACATCCACAGGTACACCTCCAATTGACTCAAAAAATGTCTATTAGCCTATCAGAAACTTCAAAAGCCATGATCATTTTCTGGAATTTTCCAAGCTGTTTAAAGCCACAGTCAACTTAGTGTATGTAAACTTCTGACCCACTGGAATTGTGATTGCTCTCCAGTACTACCAAAACATTCAAAGACCATTTTCTCAAAAGTGAGTTTAAAAGTTAATCAACTTTCAAAGCAAAATAACTTTCCCATTGTTCTTCAACTGTAGTGTATGGTATACCATTTTGTAGCTCTGAGTCTTTACTTTTATCAAATGTAAAAAACACAATTTAAAATGTTTGCTACATAAGAATGATTTGAACCAGTCGGTCACGAATAAAGAAAAACCCTTCAATGAGTAGGTGTGTCCAACCTTTTGACTGGTACTGTACATACAAAAACACATGCACACACACACACACACAGAGACAGACATACACATATGCATGCTAAAAACATGTGCTCTCACACACACACACACACACACACACACACACACACACACACACACACACACACACACACACACACANACACACACACACACACACACACACACACACACACACACAGTGAGAAACTCATGTCCTCAACGCTCCTTAGTGCCTGGTCTATTTCTGCAAAGGGGATCCTGTGTCAGTAATGCTGCCAGGATGGGGTTGATGAGGTCGCAGGATGCAGCTCAAGTCAAATGAGTGTTCATACAGACAGACACACAACCACACACATGCAGGCACACACAAGCACACACACATACACATGCTTCTAAACATAACTCACATACTGTAAATTCAAGCCAAGGGTCTGCTGTTGCCATTGTTATACAAGTGTAGTAACGTTGTCATCACAATGTAACAACGCATTATCTAGCTGTTTTTAAATGTTGATTGCCTTTTCATTGTATGCTACTACTCACAACACCACAAACAGCCGCTGTATTTTCAGCCATATTCTGTCCTTTACTGTCTGCAACATAAGGTATCCATGCATCAAAACGCTTACGTGCCTGGTAAGAATAGAATAACACCAATTCTCTTTCACTTTCAAAGGTCAGACTGTTTAGTAGCAGTGCAGCCTTTACAACAGCCTATGGATATCTAACCACCTCTGCCTCTCATGTCTTGTTAGACGGTTGGAAATAGAGAACTCCTCTTCAGATTTGAGGGTAACAGGGTCGTTCCACGAAATGAATGCCTTTTGGACATGCAAACTTTTGGAGAAATCGACTTTCAACATTCAATTGCATGGAGGATATGTTTAGGGTTAAGGTTAGGGTTAGGGTTAACCATTCGTAACTGTTATTTAAAAGCATGTTTGAGAAAAATACAACATTTTCTCGTTGTTTAAGTATCCCTTGTACAAATAAACACACATACTGTATAATATCAAACAGATCAAGTTTGGGCCCATTGGGCCTCTAACACGGTTGACGCTAACAGGGTTGAGGTTTTAAGTGAAGATCGGCCATTACTCCTCATGTGGTGAAGAGCATTGGACCACATGGTGTTAATGAAATTAGGAATTATACATAATTAGTTCCACACATAATGAAAGTTTAATCAAATTCAAGTGTTCCTAAGATGAATTGAGCGAACAGGGATGACGTGTCGAGCTCAACAACCTCAGTTAAAGATTTGCAAAAGACCCAAACAATGTCACCTGCCGTGAATCATTTAACTTGGGGAATGGTACATTCATTTGAAAGAGGTAAATTGTTTGCATAACAGGGTTGACCTTAAAACCTCTTGAAGCTAGGGGGCAGAATTTTTTTGTTTGGAAAAATAACGTTCCCAATGTAAGCTGCCTATTTCTCAGGCCCAGATGCTAGAATATGCATATAATTGACAGATTAGGATAGAAAACTCTCTAAAGTTTCCAAAACTGTCAAAATATTGTCTGTGAGTATAACAGAACTGATTTTGCAGGCGAAAACCTGAGGAAATCCATCTCGGAAGTGCCTCTTATTTTGAAAAATCCCTGTTCCATTGCCTGCCTTTCCTCCATTTAAATGTATATCAACCAGATTCTACTTCCACAGGTTGTGAACAGTCTTTAGACATAGTTTCAAGCTTTTATTCTGAAAATTGAGCGAGATTTATCAAATCGCGTCAGTGGATAGCCAGATGTCCTTTGATTAGTTCCTGCGAGCGAAAGTGTTAGCTCGACATTTTCTTTATCTCTTGTATTGAATAGTTTACCGTCCGGTTGAAATATTATCGATTATTTATGTTAAAAACAACCTGGGGATTGATTATAAAGAATGTTTGACATGTTTCTACGAACTTTACGGATACTATTTGTAATTTTCATCTGCCCTTCATGACCACTCGAGCGTGTGGATTTCTGAACATAACGCGCCAACGAAAAGGAGGTTTTTGGATATAAAAATTATCTTTATCGAACAAAAGGAACATTTATTGTGTAACTGGGAGTCTGGTGAGTGCAAATATCCGAAGATCATCAAAGGTAAGCGATTAATTTTATTGCTTTTCTGACTTTCGTGACAAATCTACATTGCTGCTAGCTGTTCGTAATGTTTTGTCTAGTGATCGATAAACTCACAAACGCTTGGATTGCTTTCGCTGTAAAGCATATTACCACTGCACGTTTATGTGGGGGGAAGGGTGTGTGTGTGTGTGTTGTGTGTGTGTGGTGTGTGTGTGTGTGTGTGGTGTGTGTGTTGTGTGGTGTGTGTGTGTGTGTGTGGTGTGTGTGTGTGTGTGGTGTGTGTGTGTGTTGTGGTGTGTGGTGTGTGTGTGTGTGTGTGTGTGTGTGTGGTGTGTGTGTGTGTGTGCGTGTGTTGTGGTGTGTGTGGTGTAATGTATGTGTGTGGTGTCTTGGCGTGTGTGTGTTTGGGGGGGTTCCACAGAGGGCATCCTATTTGTTTTTCAACATGTCGATGCCATTCAGGTCGTGGTTAAGGATTGAGACGGAACTCCTCCATGCTTTTCTATTGGCAATTGAACTGTGAGCTTGTGCATCATCTTTATCAAATTTAGGACATCAAAAAATCCATCTATCAATCTGACATTTATTGCTTTTACGGAGATACTTTACGTACTCCGGTTACTGAAATGATTCGTTTGTCTGACAAGATCAAATCGGCTATTTTCAAAAATACTTCTCCTTCTTTGACTGCGTCTGTGAATCTTAAGTATGCTTTTTCCAATGGTGAACACTTTAAAACCGAGCACTCGCATGAGCACAGTTGTTTTGCCTCCAGATCTGTGAATGAGATGCAATAAGACATCAGGCTGCAACCTCTTTCAGGAGTGCTGTGTGTGTGTGTCGTGTGTGTTTGAGAGTATTCACTTAGTGGTTTAAACCAGGGGTTTCCCTTGGTGCTACTGGTGTGTGTGTGTGTACAGCATATGTGCGTGTGTGTGTATGTGTGTGTTAAGTGTATTGTACATTTGTTCTACTCACCAGGGAACTCTGATGTCTAGAGACAGCAGCATGCATGTATGTGTTGAGTGCAGCGCAGCACAGGGCAGGGTGGGTGCAGCAGAGGTCACAGGAGTGTGTGTTATACTGTAGCAGACAGATTAGACGGGGAACTGAAGAGTGGGGCCCAGGAAGCCAGACTGACTTAACAAGAAGTGGGTAAACCTACAACACATACATCTAGATGTGACAGCAAACGCACGCACGCACGCACGCGCGCGCGCCACACACACACACACACACACACACACACACACACACACACACACACACACACACACACACACACACACACCAACCCACACACACACCACACAACACACACACCACACACACACACACACACACACACACACACACACCACAGAACAGAAACACTTGACTTCCTTTCACTTGACTTTGTTGGGTTGTTCTATGAAATAGGTGCCCTTTGATATTCTAAGTAGAAGGTATGAACCAATATTTATTTTAAAAGCCTGTTATATTAAATGAAGTGCATTTCATATTACCACATGGAGCATCAATAAATCAGATTTTTAAATGAATAAAGCTTGCTAAAGTGCCAAAATTCAGCATTTTGTCTTGTCCCTCCATCAACCCATGTCACTTCTAGGAAGATTTCAACCCACTTAAAAAAGAATCTAAGTTTCACCATCATTGTGAAGGCCTAGTTATTTTGCTGCATTTATATTTTATATTCATTGTGATTAGTGAGACATTTAAATTGTCCCTCATGTTAAGGTCACCTCTTGGCGCACAGATCCCTTAGCGGGATAATTTTCGTAAAACATCCGCTGAATTGCAGAGCGCCAAATTCCCCAAAAATTACAAAAAATATTTAATTTCATGAAATCACAAGTGCAATATACCAAAACACAGCTTAGCTTGTTGTTTAATCCACCTGTCGTGTAGATTTTGATAATATGCTTTACAGCGAAAGCAATCCAAGCGTTTGTGAGTTTATCGATCACTAGACAAAACATTACGAACAGCTAGCAGCAATGTAGATTTGTCACGAAAGTCAGAAAAGCAATAAAAATTAATCGCTTACCTTTGATGATCTTCGGATTTTGCACTCACCAGACTCCCAGTTACACAATAAATGTTCCTTTTGTTCGATAAAGATAATTTTTATATCCAAAAACCTCCTTTTCGTTGGCGCGTTATGTTCAGAAATCCCACACGCTCGAGTGGTCATGAAGGGCAGATGAAAATTACAAATAGTATCCGTAAAGTTCGTAGAAACATGTCAAACATTTCTTTATAATCAATCCCCAGGTTGTTTATAACATAAATAATCGATATATTTCAGCCACCGACGGTAAACTATCAATTACAAGAAGATAAAGAAAATGTCGAGCTAACACTTCGCTCGCAGACTAATCAAAGACATCTGGCTATCCACTAGACGCGATTTGATAAACTCGCTTCTCTCAATTTTCTGCATAAAAGCTAGAAAGCTACTTTGTATTTGACAAGTTTTTAATTTTTATTATTAAATAGGCTTATATAGAAATAATATATCTAATAACAGAGAATCGCATCACAAACCTGTGGAAAGTGAATCTGGGTTGATATACATTTTAATATGGAGGACAAGGCAGGCCATCTTGAGAGTGCGTATGTCGATATAAACATAGGGCAAACTGTGATGAGAAGATGGAGAGAGTTGTGCAGAGCTTCTTCTATTACGAGACACTGGCAAAATACAGCTTATCAGGATATACATCACTCACAGACAAAGGGCTTGAATGGCCAAGGGTGTCCTTAGCAGAGCAAAACTTTAGAGAATGCTGCTTCTATGCCTAGATCGGGTTTGCTGTTCAATTAATATGCACCGTATAGCTAGGCATTCACGTATGAGGCTGTGAGAGTAGGAGGATTGTAGATAATTAGGGAACGTTGGTGAGTTAGGCGTTTTACTCGCTACAATATAAGTAAATATATCTCGCACTCCTCTATAGCATTTCTAAGAAGAGAGTTCTTTTGATAGCGTCACACACACGCTCTGTGTATTTCGTCGAGACTATACCTCTTATCAGAAACCTCCGAATGTACCATCTACTGCCGTCAAGGATCTATAAAACATGAATATTTCCTTGGCGGTCGACATATGTTTGAGAGCTCTCTCTCTGCCAAAATTTTTCATTTCTCAGAGGATCATGAATGTAGACTCGACACCGATAATGACACGCTGCTTTAGCTCAATTCAATCTTTAGGGAACTATACATTAATTCTGGTATCTTAATACTATCAATATATGTAGTGGATCTATATTTAATAGTATAGCACACAAATAGTATCCCTATAACTCATTATCTAATAATTATGCAAATCCGTAAGACACATGAAGTTGGGTCTTATCTTGAGCTCTTTCACATCACCACACTAGCGACAGGGTAACATAAGTCCGCGGAGAACTCCATGCTAATCTCCATAAGGATACTTTTCTACACCATACTTAGGGAATTACGCCTAGCTAATTGCCAGCCGTGTTAGAGG
This sequence comes from Salvelinus sp. IW2-2015, assembly GCF_002910315.2. NCBI lineage: Eukaryota > Metazoa > Chordata > Actinopteri > Salmoniformes > Salmonidae > Salvelinus > Salvelinus sp. IW2-2015. Next base: position 1,684,679 of record NC_036839.1, read on the forward strand.
CCCAAATGGGCTGCGAGTAGTATAACTCTTAGAAGCACAAATAACTAGGGAGACTTGTAACCTAACTCAAATAATTTCAAAGACTCACGTAAGAACCAGGTTTAATGGCGTAATAATGGTCTAAAAATACATTCCTAAGTTGTTCAGGTTGTACATTTTCATGAAATAAACCATCTTGATCATAGGGGAGATTAGTGAACTTGCCCATACTGAACAAACAATATTGTGCGCAGCACTGAGCCAATCATCGAAACACTTCCTTGAATTGTCAATATTTCACTTCTCCCATCGCCTGATACACGAGTTATTATTATAGCCTTCTACCAGACTTTGTGTTTGTTGACCCTCACCCTCACCCTTCACACCTGGTCCTACCCACTACTACGACTCCCTATGCCCTTTGACTGTTGCACTCGCATTGCGTCTTTCGAGTTGTAATAGCGGGCGGAGGCGCTTATAGCATAACCTTAAAAGCTATAGTAGGCCACACGTGGACCGCCCTGGTTAACTTCCCATCTGACCGACGGCCCGTTTTACTCATTATCATATGGTAAGCCTGCACCGCTCTCCCACACAGACACACATACGCAGCGGCACAGGCGTACGCGTGGTTCGGCTAATCTCCTACGGTTTGTCACTCGCATTGATCGATGCGTCCAGTGCCTGCCTTCCTCATGACTTCTCAATCATGACACCATATTGACACATGCAACAGCGCCTACCTAAACTACACAATAAATAGAGAGAGTTCATGGACAGAGAGTTCTCCACTTGATGCACCGAAAAAGTTTCCATTGGACAGGCTACGGAGCGTCCCAACGAAGCTGTGTGTCCTAGATTTTGAATCTGCATGCTACGCTTCATAGGTCAGAGAGGCCGGTAAGAAACGCAGAGCGCCGAACAACTCCTGTGACGTGGACAAAATTCTGGTGCCCTGCCAACTGACCATGACCGGACGGCTAGGCGTTTTTTTTCTGGTGACTCCTCGTTTGGGTAGTTCATCGCCATCACCCTATGCGATCACAGAGCACACTCATCGATGACTTTCTACCACGCTATAGATAATCCAGTGCCGTTGATTTACGTGAAATATCCTCGAGGAGAATGATAACCGTGAATAACCTTAATGAATTGTATTATCAAAATCGTGTATCAAAGTGTACACTGTTCACACTTCCTAGCCATTCCTAATTTTTTTGTCCTGTATATTAATGCTTTGTAGCTACAAGTTCAATACAACCTCGGCAACATTTTGGCTATCTCGTCGCGCGTTCCACTGTCTTAGACGCCACAGTGTGTATACGTTCTGTGTGGACATTGTAGTGATGCCACTGACTGTTGGCTGTGGGTTTTGTTCGTGATATGTCTGGAACGCACGCCTCCCTTTGCATCGTTCGGCTGCCAACTCCCCTGCGGATCTCTGTCATAACCCCATCCTGCAGACGCCAATTGGCAATATTTACCCTAATGGCTCCAGAGCGCGTGCGTCAATCTACGATAGGATGTACAGATCCTCCATGTTTGCGACCGAGATAGTAGACGCAGGACAATAAGGAGAGTGATCCTTAATAGAGGGGTGCCGCTCGTGCGCGATTATTTCGTAAACACCAACTGACAGTTTCCATTTCGTAGATGGCAGTGTATTGTGTTGTGTATGATGTTGTGTGTCGATATCATGTGAGCATTGTTGTGGAAAATAGGTAGCAAATTGAGGCTACGCCACCTTAAGTTTAGTTTAGTAATGATCACTTGTGGATGTTGGTGGCCTTGTAGGAGCAAAATGCCGTCTGGGTATGAAATGTACTACCATGACTGATGGCTTTCAAATATAAGAGGACGCCTAAGGCATGTAGTAGTGCATTCCGGCTGTAGCTAGTAAGAATTGTGTATACTAGAACGCTTGCCGGTCGAGTTGTGGCTGTAGAATGCAGAGTAGGTGGAGATAAGATAAGTGTCTAACGTCTCTGACAGCTAAATGACAATTTATTGTGTAATATCAATGTCTCGTCTGTGCTGCGTTGTGGATATGTGTGGTGCAACTGTTTTTTTGTATGTAACAGTACACTAGATCAACTAGATGGCTACGAGATCATTCTCATCATGCTATATGTCTTGGTCATAGTGGGCTTCAATTTTACTGTAATGTCGTGAAATATTGGGAGCATGGTTCATAACAATACATGTCCTCTAAATCGTTAGCAAAAACCCGAGTATTGTCATAAAGTTGTTATGTGTTTTTTACTTCAGGAATCAACTAGATAGAGCACGCTCAGTGACGCTGCCTCGAAGTAATGGATGGGATTATCCTACCTGATCACTCACTCGGACTGTCTTGAAGAAATCCAAGTCGATGGCACCAGTTATTAAATTGTTTGGGAGAGTGTACTTAGACAGCTTTATATCCATTCTCTCTTCCTGACGAAATGTCTTCTTTAGGGAATGAGTTTCCTGGTTAGTTCCATGAGAGAAGCACAATAATAAACAAATTCACCACGCTGGAGGTTAACATAGAAGAGTTAATATATGCATGGAAGCCTCACAGATGACTGAGAGTGAGGCTTGTTTATACGAACAGCACTTGCGAGAGATAGTTCACATGAAGAATGATCAATCGGCACTCTTTGAAGTTTCTGATAGGCTACACTCTCTACAGACCACTATATTGTAATTGGTAGTTTCAAATTGCAGCAGCGGATGCTGGACCTGTCGGATAAGTTAAACTTCTTCAAAGGAGGCCTCACTGCAAACTCAGATGGCTACATTCTTTATGGCCGCTTGCAATGAGGAGGGCAGTCCGACACACGCACACTCAGCACCACCGATGTGCAAGAGAAGGAGAAGATGACTATTCTTTAGTTGGTAGACAGTCCTCACAAAACACATGTCACGATTTCCTCTCATAAGTCTATGGTGTACCTCCTCTTATTCGTGCTTTTGGAAGCTGTCTATTCATTTTTCACATATAGATAATACTCGCACCATAAAGAGATCACGCTATCATCTTCTGGTCATCAGACAATCAAAGCTAGTTAACATGTAGCCTCGTGATTTTCCACTTCAAATATGACAATCATTTAGGGCAATGCTCCCACGATACAGCGTGCTCTCATCACCAATGTTTTACGTGCTCATCGGACGCCTAATTCCTTATGTTCCATGGACACGAGGGCGCTATATCGTTCTCCTAGAGCATAGAAACATCAGCTCTTGTGCAGGAGGATAAGTAGAAGGATAATTTTAGAGTCCACTAGCTGTGAAATATAGTAGGCTGTATCAACGCATAAAGCCTCGTTCTATCTATAGAGTGATAGAGGATCGTTCCATCGTAAACTACTACGAAAAAAATTGTGATCCTGAGAGGTGTGTTTGAGCTTTGTTCTCTAGTGGGTCGATCTCTTTCTTGAGTAGACTTGGTATAAAGCTGTGTGCTAATATTAAGTGCATCTTACTGACATCAGCGTGCAGATAGCGGATTGAATGATTATGCTTCAAGCTATATCTTCTTGATTTTCATAGCAACAGCACGCGAGGCTCATCGGTAGCTCTATGCTGTTGACTCATGACAGGGGATATAACGCTCATAAGGTGAGTGTGTATTTTATTCAGAATAAAATTACCACTAAGCAGATCGTGCTACTCACAGGCATCCTCGACTGAATACGACAGGACACTCCGTTTTGAGAAGGCTTTTCACAATTACAAAGCAGTGCGAGGACAATTTCAAGAAGTGAAATGAAAGAGAAGCTTGAGACAAATAAAATGGATAGACTTATTCATGGAATCACACATCTGAGCTCAATAGAATACTACATGTTTCTATCAGACGCGCGTATATGCTTCAATGCGAAATAGGACTTGCGCCTATAATGATAGGCATATCCAAATAGAGTTTTGCTATGCCTCAATCTAGCACGGTATTATGGAGAAATTCATCCATCAAGATACACACAGCACACCTATAGGGACAGAAGACAACGGATCTTGCAATAGGTCCTCCAAGCAAATCAAATTTAGACTGTAGAAACCTCGCATTGTCTTAGTTGAGTGTGCAAGCAATTAACTATCATGCTTATTATCCTCCAAGGTTCAATCCCGCATGTAGGCAAGAGACATATCTCTGATGGAAGTCGGAGACTAATCTCGGCCAGGGAAGGAGTTTTTTTATAGGGTAGTCCGTCCTACCAACTATCGTCGGCTGCATCGCTCCACTTAAGGGGCATAGTAATTAAGAGCTATGATCTGATCGCATAGCATTCTAGAATACTTAAAACCGTTCACCATGCACACGCACTAACAAAACAGACCCTCCCTCGTCTCCCTTTTGGCAAGTCTGACCAGCCGCCACTTTAAGACTCTATTGTGCTAGTACCGACTGGCAAGAAAAATAAGATCTCAGGGGTAATGTTCATCCGATTATGCATTTGAGCCGACGTCATCCCAACGCAAAGTCCTACGTTCACAGGCTTCAAGCAATTGTCAAGATATATGACCGATCGCATGTGTCGTACCTCCTACTTCGCTGAAGACGAACACGTGGAGGAGCAGTCTGAATGGACGCATCAACTACAGCCATCCAATGAAATCGTCTTGGGACCACAGGTCCGTCGACAACCCAACAAGAACCATTCAGACTAGCCTGTTCTAAAAACACTATTATAATAATATGAGAATGCAAAGTGCGACCGCTATTTTACTCGAGACATACAATTCTTACACAGCTTTGTCTCGCTCGTGGAGTTCGAACTTCTTTAAACTAAGCCTAATATCTACCAGTGCTTGCCCGCACCTATGTAGTCTAAACTGTGGAGCCTCTATCTCGCAATGCTGCCCTTCTGCTGCGTTTATGGGCACTTCCTATCTTTGTGCTAACAACCAACCAATCGTCTGTGGGCAGCGTAAGGGCTGTGGCAGTCATGACATTTGTCAAACGGTTAGTTGTATCTTTTTTCCCGGTCTCAATGGTAATTGAATGGTAATTAACATAAAACGTGTATTAGGCCAGTCTCCGGTCTCCATAAAAAACAATCCTGCTGATTGTGTGCCTGGCAACATTTTTAAATTTAAAAGTCCACACCATCTATTAATATATATCCTCGATCAAAATGAATTAATGCATGTAATTTAGTCAGGTCTAAAGAAATATTATGATTATGAAGAAATGTATTTCCGGAAGAACAGAATATGAGTTAGACGCTACTGTCATTCTGGCTATTGGCTAATGCTCCCTGCATGAAGCTGCTGTAAATGCTTGTTCATTTAGCTGACATATATGCTTATAAGTCCCGTGCCATTTATTTTCTTGTGGAGAAGATTATAACTGACTTAGCTGAATAAAATTAGAGAGGATATTTTTCCCATTTCCGGAGCGAGTGTGCATTGAAAGTGACTAGGTTAATGTGCTGTACTTTACTTCAAGTGTCTATCCTGACTTACCCAGCTCCCAAATAGCAAAGAAGCATATCAGAAACATTCTTCACACCTATGTCCTCCTCGGTATGCTGAGAGCAGCTTTTACTATAATAATGAACAGACAATCAGGTAAAGCAGACCTTGACCAAGGGGAGACATAAAGGCCAATGGTGGCAGTAGTGGCGGCCCGCTGATTGGGCTAAACCCAGGGGCGTAAAAGGTGGTGGAGTTGTCAAAAAAAGCAGCATGTGGTTTTGAGAGGATATATAAACGGGCATGTGCACATTTGAATGTCATCCCCCATATAATACACCTTTCACTTTTGCGTGTCAAAAAACGCGAATGACCACCGCTGCACACATGCTGCCATCTGTTTTGAACAGATTTAGATATACGCAATTGAGAATAACAGCCATGTCTCATCAAATCAGGCCAGTGAGAGCACTAAATCTAACTGGGAAATACTAGCTAATATAATGTATGAAGCATGATGTGATAGCCAGTTGCTTTCATTCTGAAATAACTAATATTTACCGAGTTAGTCAGAATGACTTGAAC
>NC_036839.1:1690670-1813163 GCF_002910315.2 Salvelinus sp. IW2-2015
GTCAGCAGCTGTGTTAAAAAAATCTATAAAAAAATTACTCAGTTGCTCTCTGTCTCTCTCTCTCTTCAATTCAAAAAATGCTTTATTGGCACGAATGAGGGGTTGCCACTGTTGCCAAAGCAATGTATATGACGTTTTATATAAATGAACAATATGTTTGAGCAACAATTATATATATCAACAAAAACAAGGATATATGGAAAATAAGACACAAAAAAGTAAACAAACAGCAACAATTGAGAAATGACATCTAAATGTACTCACGTGTATGACATGGCGGGAGCTATTGTCTCTCTTATATTACTGCAGGCCAGGACATCATCTGCAGCAATATCTACTTTCTGTAGGTTTTCTGCTAATAAAATGATAAGATTTTCTCTCCACAGGCAGTTCAAGAAATAATGCAATTCTTTCTTAAAATTAGTAGTAGGAAGTGTTGCTCATTCTCTACTTCACCCGACCCACAGTGCTTACATAGACTTTCTTCTCTGACCTTCCATGTTTTCCTATGGCGTCCTGTCTCTCTTGCTATTTTGTGTGTTTTTTGTGCTGATCTCAACTTTTTCTGTAGATTTCCTATGACCGAAAAGAGCTTCTGGACATCAGAACAGCGATCACTAACCTCAATTTGGATGAAGATTTCTACTTCAACGAGTCGGTGACGCAGGACATACTGCTCACCCCGGATCAGGCCCTAATCCCAGAGACTACTAAAAGTTAAAGACTGCGCAAGAGAGGCCGATAAAATAATCAGAACAAATAATCCGCCTCTACTCTCCGTTACATTGGGGAACATACAATCACTGGAGAACAAACTGGACGAGCATCATCTGAAACTAACCTATCAACGGGGCCTGAAGGATTGTAATATTATATGTTTCATGGAGACGTGGCCGAACAAGGATAATATACATCTAGCTGATTTATCTACCCATCGGCAGGGTCAAACGGCAGCGTCGGGTAAGATCAAGGGAGGAGGTGTGTTTCTTTGTTAATTAACAACAGCTGGTGCGTGATCTCTAATGTTAAGGAAGTCTCGAGGTTCTGCTCACCTGAGTTAGTATACCTCATGATAAGCTGTGGAACATACTATTTAACACGATTGTGAAGAAAACTGAGGTTGGTGGCAGTTCAACTGGGGAGAATGGGCTCGTGGTAAGGGCTGGAGCGGAATTAGTGGAATGGTATCCATGTGCTTGATGCCATTCCATTGGCTCCATTCTAGCCATTATTATGAGCCATCCTCAGATTTTTCACCTAGTCGGCTCGGGGATTCGAACTAGCGATTTTTCAGTTACCGACCCAAAGCTTTTAACCGCTAGGCTACCTGACACTTAGGGTACTGGGCCATAAGGAAACAAGAAAATGCTCACCTAGAGGCGGCGCTACTAGTGGCCGGTGATTTTAATGCAGGGCAACTGAACTCCGTCTTAACTCATTTCTACCAGCATGTCACCTGTGCAGCTAGAGTAAACAAAACTCTGATCACCTTTACTCCACACACAGAAACGCATACAAAGCTCTCAATTTTGCCCTCAATTTGGCAAATCTGACCATAACTCTATCCTCATGATTCCTGCTTACATGCAACAACTCAAACAGGAAGTACTGGTGACGTGTTCAATACGGAAGTGGTCCGATGAAGTGAGACTGTTTTGTCCCCACAGAAGCCATGGATTACAGGAAACAGCCATGAAATGGTTTGAAAGGCTGGTCCTGGACCCACTCCAATTTGCCGACCACACAAACAGATTATGCAATTGCACTCCAAAAACTGCCCTCTCCCACCTGGACAAGATGAACACCTTCATGAGAATGCTGTTCATTTACTTTAGCTCAACATCTTAGTGCCCTCCAAGCTCATCACTAAGATCAGTAACCTGGGACTGACCATCTCCCTCTGCAACTGGATCCTGGACTTCCTGACAGGCCGCCCCCAGGTGGTGAGGGTAGGAAACAACACATCCGACACGCTGGTCATCAACATGGGGGCCCCTCACGTGCATGCTCAGTCCCCTCCTCTACTCCCTGTTCACTCATGACTGCATGGCCAGGCACGACTCCAAAACCATCATCAAGTTTGCCGATGACACAACAGTGGTAGGCCTGGTCACTTATTTTTATTTTTTTTCACCTTGATTTAACCAGTTAGGCCAGGCAAGAACAAGTTCTAATTTACAACTGCAACATGGCCAAGATAAAGCAAAGCAGTGCGACAAAAACAACAACACAGTTACACATGGGATAAACAAACGTACAGTCAATAACACAAAATACAAATATATATACAGTGTGTGCAAATGTAGTTCGATTAGGGAGATAAGGCAATAAATAGGCCATAGTGGAGAAAAAATTACAATTTAGCATTAACACTGGAGTGATAGATGTGCAGATGATGATGTGCAAGTATAGATACTGGGGTGCAAAAGAGCAAGAAAAATAAATAACAATATAGGGATGAGGGAGTTGGGTGGGCTATATACAGATGGGCTGTGTACGGTGCAGTGATCGGTAAGCTGCTCTGACAGCTGATGCTTACATTTAGTGAGGGAGATAAGTCTCCAGCTAGAGTGATTTTTGCAATTCGTTCCAGTCATTGGCAGCAGAGAATTGGAAGGAAAGGCGGCCAAAGAAGGTGTTGGCTTTGGGGATCACAAGTGAAATATACCTGCTGGAGCGAGTGCTATGGGTGAGTGTTGATATGGTGATCAGTGAGCTGAGATAAGGCGGGGCTTTACCTAGCAGAGACTTGTAGATGACCTGGAGCCAGTGGGTTTGGCGATGAATATGTAGCGAGGGCCAGCCAACGAGAGCATACAGATCGCAGTGGCGGGTAGTATATGGGGCTTTGGTGACAAAACGGATGGCACTGTGATAGACTATCATACAATTTGCTGAGTAGAGTGTTGGAGGCTATTTTGTAAATGACATCGCCAAAGTCAAGGATCGGTAGGATAGTCAGTTTTACGAAGGTATGTTTGGCAGCATGAGCGAAGGAGGCTTTGGTGCGAAGGAGGCTTTGGGCGTCTTTTACCAAATAGGGTTATCTTCTGTATACCACCCCTACTTTGTCACAACACAAACACATTAAGAAGGATAAAATTCCACAAATAAACTTAACAAGGCACACCTTTTAATTGAAATACATTCCAGGTGACTACCTCATGAAGCTGGTTGAGAGAATGCCAAGAGTGTGCAAAGCTGTCATCAAGGCAAAGGGTGGCTACTTTGAAGAATCTCAAATATAACATTTATTTGGATTTGTTTGACACTTTTTTGGTTACTACATTATTCCATATGTGTTATTTCATTGTTTTGATGTCTTCACTATTATTCTACAATGTAGAAAATAGTAAAAATAAAGAAAAACCTTGAATGAGTAGGTTTTGTCCAAAGTTTTGACTGGTACTGTATACACACATGCCACCAGACTTATACACTCAAACGCTTACTCAAGTTAGCACATTCACTCCAACACACACACACACACACACACACACACACACACACTGACTGACTGCATGAAAACAGACAATACCGTACCAAGGAAAACATTCCTAATCACTGACTCTCATTATATGAAATCTTACTATGCCTATTTTTAAAAAGGGGGGAAAATCACTTCCCCTAAGTTTGACTCATTCCAGTAATCATACTTCACTTAAGAAAACTAGCAGCTGTGTTTACTTCAGTTACTTATGTACTCTTTCTCTCTCTCATTATATCACTCTCTCTTTCTCGCTCGCTCGCCAAGTAAAGCCCTATTCCCTCTCTCCCTCGTCCCTCCACACACAACACACATGCACAGTTTCTCTTAAACCGCTGTTATTCTCATTTCATTTTCAGCTAATACAGTCTCTGTGGTTTAGCGACTTAATTGAAGGAGTTATGGTCCATAACGTGAACATACATTAACATGGCTGTGGCCTTGTTAAAACTAAACCAGGGCTACGTCCCAATGGTACCCTATTCCCTTTATAGTGCACTACATGTTACAGTGCACCATATAGGGAATAGGGTACCATTTGGGATGTACACAAGCTCTGGAATGCCAAAGGCTCTTCAAATGGATTCCACATGTTGTTTGCATAATTCCCCCCCCGTAACACTTGACCTACAACTGGAATGAAAGTTCTCACTGATCTGTACGGCATCCTGCAGTATGTACGTAGCTGGTTTTCTGAAATATTCAACAGAGTGACAAGCAGTCTCGTAGAATGAACATGGATAACTAGGCAGGTAACACCTTGGACCTGTTTGATTAATCTTCAAAATGGTGTCTTTCTTTCTTTCTCTCTTTTTCTCTCTCTCATTCTTTATTTTTCTATCTCTCTTTCTCTTGCTCTCTTTCTTTCTTTTTCCTTTCTTCCCCTTCCCTTCTTCCTCCCTCCCTAACTTCCTCACTTAATCGTCAGTTTTACAGAGTCTGATTAGTAAAGGGAAGTCGTGGCCTCCCAAGTGGTTCAGCGGTCTAAGGCAATGCATCGCAGTGTTGTAGCGTCACTACAGCCTGGGGTTCGATCCCAGGCTGTGTCACAACTGGCTGTGACTGGGAGTCCCATAGGGTGGCGAACAATTGTAGCAGCATCATCCGGGTTTGGCCGAGGGGGCTTTACTTGGCTCATCGTGCTCTACCCTGTGGCGGGCTGGGCGCCTGCAGGCTGAATGGTGTTTCCTCTGACACATTTGTGTAACTGGCGGGCTGGTGAATTGACCTTTGCCTCTCCTGAGCCCTTTGGGGAGTTGCAGCGATGAGATAAGATCATAATTGGATATCATGAAATATGGGAAAAAAGGAAGAGATCCATTAATATAATTTTGACCAATATAGTCATGTCAGATCTGTGATTACTTCCACAGTATAGGAACTGTGGGTGTCATCATTTCTAGTGAGTCACCTCATGTTATCACTCAGGGACAGGTTTCCCAAAAGCATCTTCAGGGTAAATTTGGGAAAACGTGTTGGGAAACTGGGCCCAAGCCAGGCCGAGGATCGTATTAACCAGTAAGCCCCTAACTTTTAAACCCAAACAATGAGGATTTTGGGGGAATTAATGAGAACGTAATGTTTTTCACCCAGTTTTTTTGATGTGTAAATATGTTGTTTTATATAGTTCCTCAGTCCTTTTTTAATGTCATTCAGTTTTTCTCAGAGGGTGGCTGAGTATCTTTTGTAGAAGTTGTTTTCTTTTTATTCCATGCACCATGGCTAGACTGTGACGTAACAATGTTTGCACTGTCGCTCAATGTATGCTCTGTTGTTTGTCCTTGCTTGTCACTTTGCTGCTATCTGTTGCAGAGTCCCAAAATGCATTTTCTGTCTTTCCTCAAGAAAGACAGGCTTGTCTATGTCTGATTGCACAAAAAGTGGGCTAGCACTCTCACTCTTCCTCAATCCAGTCCATAGCTAACCACACTGGCCCAGAAAATTAGAGGATTTCACACTTATTTGACAAGAGAATCTGAGGATGACGCTAATGTTTCTGCCTGTGTCAACAAATATAGCCAGCCCCTCTACTTTCTCCCTTCCTCACTACACCCCCCGCCCCCCCACACACACACACACAGTGGTGTAAAGTACTTAAGTAAAAATACTTTAAAGTACTACGTAAGTAGGTTTTAGGGTATCTGTACTTCACTTGATTATGTATATGTTTGACAACTTTTACTTCACTACATTCCTAAAGAATTGTTTTTACTTTTTATTCCATACATGTTACATGACACCCCAAAAGTACTGGTTACAATTTGAATACTTAGCAGGGCAGGAAAATTATCCAATTCACACACTTATCAAGACAACACATTGTCATCCCTTCTGCCTCTGATCTAGTGGACTCACTAAACACAAATTATCTTTTGTAAATGATGTCTGAGTGTTGGAGTGTGCCCCTGGCTATCCATAAATCTTTTAAACAAGAAAATGGTGCCGCCTGCTTTGCTTAATACAAGGAATTTGAAATTATTTATACTTTAACTTTAACTTTTGGTACATAAGTATATTTTAGACACATACAACGCCCTCTGTGCTCAGGGGCCATCACATACACAGATGGAAACAGGCCAGGGCCATCCCACAATGCACACTACGTGAGGGGGGAGCACTCCCCTCTTGCCTCTCCCCTTACGCCTCTGCCCTTCGCTCAACGTAGCCGGATTCTTGCATCCACCAGATGAGATAATCTACGACATACTGTGCTCTACAGTATACAAACAGTATACAAACATGAATTAATCCAGATTACATTCATTGACAGGTGTCTGCTATTGGATGAGGTTAGTTAACCCCTTTTACTGTCTATTCAGGAGCTATAAACCTCAGGAGTAGGTTTATAGCTCTCCTGCCCTTTTAAGCCTCGCTGTGGCCATCTGTGGGTACTACATACCTTGCTGGGCTCATAATCTGGGATAGCAACTGCGTCAGATCTACAAATCACCATTAGCTGCTAAGCAATGAGCTAGACCCATTTATGTGGTTTGCAACTCAGTGAACCTGTGCAACATATGCTCAGTTCATAGCATACAAAATGAACAGAGGTCACATGTATCAAAATACCCAGCAGCCATTTAGAAAGAACAAAATAATGTTTTTGAAAAACATAAATGTTATTATTGAAATGAATCTGTTCCATGAAAATGTGCAAAAATAAGCATAACTGGCATGCATATCAGTTTAAATTGTATGTTAAACTGTAAGCTTCCCCAAACTTGAAACTCACGAGCTGCCTATGGTCTTTACTATTACACCCATTAAAACAAATTGTGACCCCACAAGCGTGCACGCACATAGGAGGTGCTCACCAAGTAGCCATAACCTTGTTAATATCAAGTTACCTGAGGTAACGCTAGCTCATTGCTAACACCAGTGAAGCTTGCATTGTGATACAGAACAATGGGCTGGGAATAGAACGTTCGGAAGGAGAGAAGGTGCTCAATAGAACTAATAGAAGCCCACAGGGTGAAAACTGCCTAAAATAAGGCCTGTTTTTACACTATTACTTCAAAACTACGGCAAGCAGCTGGAACACATGTCACTATTATAAAACAGAACTCCATGGCGGATGCAATGAAGTTATTTATCAGAAAAAAGCTTTGTTAAAAACTTAATCTGTCCAACCTATTATGACAATGTACACAGAACAATAATATAAATGCAACATGCAACAATGTCAAACATTTTACTGAGGTACAGTTCATATAAGGAAATCAGTATATTGAATTACATTCATTAGGCCCTTATTTATGTATTTTACATGACTTGGTCAAATATTTACCTTAAAAAAAAGTAGGGGCGTAGGATACAAAAAACAGTCAATATCTGGTGTGACCACCATTTGCCTCATGCAGCGCGACACATCTCCTTTGCGTAGAGTTGATCAGACTGTTGATTGTGGCCTGTGGAATATTTTCCCACTCCTCTTCAATGGCTGTGCGAAGTTGCTGGATATTGGCGGGAACTGAAACACGTTATCTTACACGTCAATCCAGAGCATCCCACACATGCTCAATGGGTGACATATGTGGTGAGTATGCAGGCCCTGGAAGAACTGGGACATTTTCAGCTTCCAGGAATTGTGTACAGATCCTTGCGACATGGGGCTGTGCATTATCATGCTGGAACATGAGGTGATGGTGGCAGATGAATGGCACGACAATGGTTCTCAGGATCCCATCACGGTATCTCTGTGCATTCAAATTGACATCGATAAAAATAAATTGTTTTTGGGTTTTTTGTCCGTAGCTTATGCCTGCCCATACCATAACCCCACCATCACCATGGGGCACTCTGTTTACAAAGTTGACATCAGCAAAACCCCATGCCCACACGACTCCATACACACTGTCATCTGCCCAGTACAGTTGAAACCAGGATTCATCCATGAAGAGCACAGTTCTCCAGCGTGCTAGTGGCCATCGAAGGTGAGCATTTTGCCCACTAAAGTCGGTTACGATGCCAAACTGCAGTCAGGTGAAGACCCTGGTGAGGATGACGAGCACGTAGATACGCTTCCCTGAGACAGTTTCTGACAGTTTGTTCAGAAATAATTTGGTGGTGCCAACCCACAGTTTTGGCAGCAGTTAAGGTGGCTGGTCTCAGATGATCCCGCAGGCGAAGAAGCCGAATGTGGAGGTCCTGGGCTGGCGTGGTTACACATGGTCTGTGGTTGTGTGGCCGGTTGGACGTAATGCCAAATGCTCTAAAACAATGTTGGAGGCAGCTTATGGTAGAGAAATGAAAATTCAGTTGTCTGGCAACATCTCTGGTGGATATTCCTGCAGTCAGCATGTCAATTGCATGCTCCCTCAAAACTTGAGACATCTGTGGCATTGTATCAGCTTCTTGATATGCCACACCTGTCAGGTGGACGGATTTTCTTGGCAAAGGAGAAATGCTGGCTAACAGGGATGTAAGCAAATTTGTGCACAACATTTCAGAGCAATAAGTGTTGTGTGCGTATGTAAAATTTCTATGATCTTATATTTCAGCTCATGAAACATGTGACCAACACTTTACTTGTGATGTTTTTATTTTATTTCAGAGTGTGTTGTCTTAGAATACTGTACGTGTAGCATTCCATAAGATTACATCTGTCAACAACGGTTCCAATTTGTGTCACTGTTATTACACTGTGTCAGGCAGATGATGCCATAGGTGGCAGGATCCTGTAGAGCAATTATAATTGGACTGGGATGAACCCTGTAGACCGGTACACTGTTGCTGGCTTCGTGTGCTAGTGGGACACAGGACACTGGGAACTGGTAAGTCTGATATGATTGTGTTCAAGTGCTTTTGAAGTTGGAACAATTCTTCAACCAATAACATTTTTAGCTAGCTCGATAAGCATGCTAACATTGTTAATTATAACGTTAGCTAGCTTGCTTAACGTTGACAATACGAACAGACTCGCTACGTTATCCATATTGATAAGGTTGTCATTTAAAAAAATATTTAAAAGGTGAAAGGTCAGTGGTGAAACATTCCAACTCTGCAATTTGGGTATCAAAATGTACTCAAGAGTTTCCCACTTGTAATTCTGACTTTGGAGGGTCATTGTAGTAAATTGTCCAACTGGGAAGTAAGAGCTTTCGATAACTCTGATAGCACGTGAACTCAGAAATGTCTGTTACTGATTGGACAAGTAGACTGCTGATTGATTAGATGTGGCTGTGTCAATTGCTGATAGGTGCTTTTTAATTGATTAGACAGATAGACTAGGTCCACTGGTGATTGGACAGATAGACTGTGTTTCTTGCTGATTGGTCATTTTTAATTGACTATCTAGGCTGATCTCTATATATATCTATTTGGTGTGGAACTACTAATAGCAGCCTAGAAAGGAAATCGAAATATACTGAAAGTAATAGTTTGATAGCGGTGGCGGGATTACACGCTTGGTCAAATGGTCAGAAACCTAATTTCAACCTATTCTCATCATCTTCAATTTGTATTCTATTATGTTTTCTCCAAATCATTGAACGTGATCTACAGTATGTCTTTGTTCCATAAAATTCAGTAACCTATGTGAAGTACATTGCTGAGTGAAAGGGGCCCATGGTAAATGGATTTAAAGTGAGAGTTGAAATGAGCACTAATCTGGCTCCACGAATACCCTTGAGCAGCACACACATACACACACACACCCCGTGGCTGTCACAGTGTTGAAGGCAGGGACGGGGTCTCTCTCCAGCACAGGGGTAAAGTCACGCAGGTCAGTACTCAGTTTCCACATCAGACCCAGGAACAGGGGCCAGAGTCTCCAACTCCCTCTCTCCCCAGTCCCCTGGGGGGCCCCTCCCCTCCTTGCCTCTCCCCGACCCCCAACCCCCAGTGTACAAATGCCTTTGCTGACAGCTCTGGCACAGTCCTCTGTAATTGAAAAAAACAGGCCAGGGCCAGCCCCCAGCCACCCCACCACACAGCCCCCACTTAGCCACCCTCCCATACCCCTGCCTGGGTTGAGTTGAGCCTCTGAGCCCAGTGACAGACACCCATCAATACCAATGATTATTACCCCTCTAGAAGTCAGAGCCACTGCCGATGACATCCAAGACACCAGCCATGCAACACCCGCCCAACGCATATACACACACACGTACACACACACACATACTAAATGCACACACACACCTCCCCCTCAGTGTCCTTCCTCTGCTACCCGAGCTTCTGAATGTTTAACCCATTGCTAACAGCCCTGTCTCTCTCTGTGGTTCTGCTGCTTCTTTACAGGAGGCAAACAAGGCTGTCATACACACACACAAACACACGTACTCACAGAAACACACAAGCAGCTATCACATGCACAAACAGCTGTGACAACCAGCAAACTTTTTCGGCAATTCCTAAGGAGTTTGGATCCTGCACTATTTCTCCTGACAGACTCCTACTATACTGTACTCTCACCCAAATCTTCACCAGCTAATTTAGTAAAAACTGTTTCTCAAACACAGAAGAAAAAACAATGACTTCAAACTATACACCATTCCTGCGTTAAAACAAGCTAAAGCACTGCCAAGAACACATGACAGAGGTGGAAGCAGGATTTAAAGGCATCACAACCTATGGCTATAGTGATGTCTACAGTCACTCCTCATTAAAATCATCTCACCGCTTGTGCGTTCACATCGAAAATAGGTGTTACAAGTCCAGTCCCTAGCAGTGAGTCCAGTGTTACACTGATTCAGTTTCCTTCTGACAGCAACCCGACACAATGGCATGCATGGTCTGCCAGCCAGCCAGTGTGCGGTAGGTACCTAGGTAACAAGGAGTTGTCATACGTGGTTCAGCTATGACAGCTGAACCAGACACACACACACACACACACACCCCCACACACACGCACACTTAGGCACAATCCCACAAACATGACAAATGAGAACCACAGCATGAGAAGAACAGGAGGAAAAATTTGCACAGACCTTGTCAGAAGCTGCAGAGCCGTAGGAAACAGTTCTCTTCTCCAGTACTCTCTCTCGCTCTCTCGTTCCCCTTTCTCGCTCTCTCTCTCTCTCTCTCACTCTCTCTCTCTCTCTCTCTCTCTCTCCCTCTCTGTGTGCACAGCTCCCTCCCCTTCTGTCGCTCAGCTGCTGAGCTCTCGCAGTTCTCAGGAAATGAATGGGGAGCTGCACAGAGAACTGTTGTACTTGCAAATGACTTAGCCTGCCCGCCCATGTCACGTGATCAGCTAAATGTAGGGTGGGCCAGTGGGTGGAGGCTTCATAAGCAATGGGAAGACAATATACTCTAAGCTTGAACAGCATGCATCGAATTACACAAGGCCCCTCGTGGGAGGTTTCCAACGCTTCCGTGGTCCACTCAGGCAGCCAGGCAGGCAGCGTTCTCTCTCTCAATTTAATGCCATTGAAATGGCTTTATTGGCATTGGAAACATATGTTTACAGCAAGTGAAATAGATACTAAAGAAATGTGAAATAAACTATCAGAAATTCTAATTACACAGCACACTCACAAACGTTTCAAAGGAATAGAGACAATTCAAATGTTATATTAATCAGGGAGATCGTTCAAGATTGACGTCGAAATTGGACATCTATTGATGTCCAGAGGACATCGGGAAATGTCTTCAAAAACCTGCCACTAGGGGAAACAGGGAGTGCTTTTACCATCAAGTAGGCTTGGGTAATCCCATGACTCTGGATCAGAAGGTTGTGTTTTCAATCCCAGTCGTGGACACTGGTTTTGTATTTTTTGTTGTAACCCTATCCCAAACCTTAACCATTTGGAATGAGTGTCTAAACTTAGTGTTTTAACCCTATCCCAAAACTTAACCCATACCTTAACCATTCGGAATGAGTGACTAAACGTAATATTTTAACCCTATCCCAAACTTTAAGCTTTACCTTTTGGAATGATTGTCTAAATGTAACTCTTAACTTTCTCAATTTGACGTTTAGAGAAATAGAATGTGAAAGTGCAGTAGGATGAACGATACAGAACAGCAGGAGCAACAAAAACACTTTGAAATTTGACATTTGGAGAACATTGATGAATTCTGCAGTGAGAGTTGGTTGATATTATGGCTATGGACAGTGTTGTAAAAATGTGCAAATAGTTGAAGTACAAAAGGGAAAATGAATAAATAATAAATATGGTTTGTATTTACAATGGCGTTTGTGCTTCACTGGTTGTCCTTTTCTTGTTGCAACGGGTCACACATCTTGGTGATGTGATGGCACACTGTGGGATGTCACCTAATAGATATGGGAGTTTATCAAAATTGGATTTGTTTTCAAATTCTCTGTGGGTCTGTGTAAACTGAGGAAACAGTGCATTCAGAAAGTATTCTGACCCCTTCGCTTTTTCCACATTTTGTTATTCTAAAATGGATTAAAGGAATTGTTTTCCTCATCACAGCTACACACAATATCCCAAAATGAAAAAATGAAAGCAGGTTTTAAGACATTTTTGCAAATGTATTACAAATAAAAATCAGAAATAGCTTATTTACGTCATTCAGACCCTTTGCTATGAGTATAAAATGAAGCTCAGGTGCATCCGGTTTCCATTGATCATCCTTGAGATGTTTATACAACTTGATTAGTGTCCAACTTTGGTATATTCAATTGATTGGACATATATGTCTATATAAGGTCCCACAGTTGACAGTGGGTGTCAGAGCAAAAACCAAGCCATTAGATCGACGGAATTGTCCATAGAGCTCCGAGACAGGATTGTGTCGAGGTACAGATCTGGGGAAGGGTACCTAAACATTTCTGCAGCATTGAAAGTGCCCAAGAACACAGTGGCCTCCATCATTCTTAAATGGAAAAAGTTTGGAACCACCAAAACTCTTCCTAGAGCTGGCTGCCCAGCCAAACTGAGCAATTGGGGGAGAAGGGCCTTGGTCATGGAGGTGACTAAGAACCCGATGGTCACTCTAACAGAGCTCCATAGTTTCTCTGTGGAGATGGGAGAACCTTCCAGAAAGACAACCATCTCTGCAGCACTCCACCAATCAGGCCTTTATGCTAGACGGAAGCCACTCCCCAGTAAAAGGCACATGATAGCCCACTTGAAAAAAGCTGTGCAGCAACGCTCCCCATCCAACCTGACAGAGCTTGAGAGGATCTGAAGAGAAGAATGGGAGAAACTCCCCAAATACAGGTATGCCAAGCTTGTAGCGTCAAACCAAAGAAAACTCAAGGCTGTAATCGCTGCCAAAAGTGCTTCAACAAAGTACTGAGTAAACGGTCAGAATACTTATGTTAATGTGATTTTAACATTTATTTTTTAATACATTTGTAAAAATGTATAAAAACTTGTTTTTGCGTTGTCATTATGGGGTATTGTGTGTAGATTGATGAGTAAAAAAAATGCATTATAGACTTAAGGCTGTAACGTAACAAAAATTCAAGGGGTCTGAATACTTTCTGAATACACTGTATGTGTCTCTATTATGGTCATACATTTGGCTCGGGGTTAGGAAGTGCAGCTCAGTTACCACCTTATTTTGTGGGCAGTGTGCACATATCCTGTTTTCTGTCGAGTGTCAGGTCTGCCTACAGCGGCCTCTCTTCATAGCAAGGCTATGCTCACTGAGTCTCGACATACTCATACTCAAAGTCAAAGTTTTTTTTCTGTCAGTCACAGTGGTCAGCTATTCTGCCATTGTGTACCCTCTGTTAAGGGTCAAATAGCATTCCAGTTTGCTCAGTATTTTAGGTTAATTCTTTCAAATAGTAATTATCTTTTTTTTTTCATGATTCGGTTTGATCTAACAGTGTTGCTGTCCTGGGGCTCTGTGGAGTCTGATTGTGTTTGTGAACAGAGCCCCATTACTGTGGGGACTCTTCTCTAGGCTCATTGCTCTGTAGCTGATGAATAGGTTATGGAAAGTTTAGGAATCACTTCATTTTAGGTGGTTGTAGAATTTAATGGCTCTTTCCTGGATTTTGATCATTAGCGGGTGTCGTCCTAATTCGTCTCTGCATGCATTATTTGGTGTTTTACGTTGTACATGGAGGATGTTTTTGCAAAATTCTGCATGCAGAGTCTCAATTTGGTGTGAATTCTTGGTTGGTGAGCGGACCCCAGACCTCAACCATAAGGTTCTATAACTAATTCAAGTATTTTTAGCCAGATCCTAATTGGGATGTCGAATTTTATGTTCCTTTTGATAGCATTTTTGATGGCATAGAGGCCCTTCTTGCTTTGTCTCTCATATTGTTCACAGCTTTGTGGAAGTTACCTGTGGTGCTGATCCTTAGGCCGAGGTAGGTATAGTTTGTTGTGTGCTCTTGAGCAACAGAGTCTACATGGAATTTGTATTTGTGGTCCTTGCAGCTGGACCTTTTTTGGATTATTTTTGTTTCACTGAGTTTCACTGTCAGGGCCCAGGTCTGACAGAATCTGTGCAGAAGATATAGGTGCTGCTATATGCCTACCTTGGTTGGGGACAGAAGCACCAGATCATCAGCAAACAGTGGACATTTGACTTCAGATTTTAGTAGGGTGAGACCAGGTGCTGCAGACTGTTCTGGTGCTTTCATAAATTTATAAAGCAGACCCTGATAACAAATTGAGTCAAAGCTTTGTTTTTATCAGCAAAGCATGAGAAGACTTTGCTTTTATTTTGGTTTATTTGTTTCTCTCTCTCTCTCTCTCTCTCTCTCTCTCTCTCTCTGCCTCTCATGGTTGGGGAAGAACACTGGAGACCTCCTACCCCATTCAAAAGGAAAAGAGAATAGGCAAAATTCAAAAAGACATATATTACAGGAAATGTGGAATAAAATTCATTAATCAAAGTAGAAATTATGCTCCTGAGCTACCAATAACAGGTAGTTGTAGGATACTGATTATATTTTTGTGAAAATTTGCAGGAGTAATTAACCCAATACACATCATTGTATTTCCTTGTATTTTTTTTATTTTTATATATTTTTTTCTGATGCTCATAATGTTATTTGGCCCATCCGCTGATACACATCCCTGCATATCGGTACCCACTATCAAAAACCACCACCACATACCCATCTCTGTTTTCTCCCCACAATTGTCAGTCTTAATGAAACATTGTGTTGTGTTGTGCTCTGCAATGCCTGTCACTGGAGACTGGAAAGTGGAGAGCGGAGGAGAGGAGAGCTCATGTTATTCACCACACTGTCCCCTGGGACTGTTAATTAAGGTAAAGGAACCAGGGCTCATTTGCATGGCTGATAGACCCTGGAGCTAGCTAGCACTATAGGATCACAGACTACCCTGATGATTCACAAACACGCACACAGACACAAACATAGACACACAGACACACTCATACACACCACACTGATTCCACAAAATACACTTGCACACACCACACACACACACAACACACACACACAACACACACACACACACACACACACACACACACCCACACACACACACACACACACACACCCACACACACACCACACACACACACACACACCACACACACACCACACACCACACACACCACACAGAGGATTATTATACACTGTAGTGAGAGAGAGAGATGATTGTAATGTAGTAGTGTATGTGAGCTTGGCCCACCTGCTCCGTATATAATATCCCCCTGTTTTACTGTAGATATCTGGTTCTTTTCACTTAACACTCCTCTTCGTCATGGAATAATGATCTCCACATGAATAGAGGGAAATGGATGGATACAGCGAATGGAAGGAGGGGAAAAATGGCTGAAAAGGAGGGATGGGGGATGGTGAAAGGATGAGGCTGGAATGGAGGGAAACGCTGGATGGATTTGAAAGAGGGAAGAGATTTATAGATGGATGGATAGAGTTGCAAGGAGAGATGTCAAGGGATGGATAGAAGGAGGTGACAGACGGAGGGAGAGGGGATGGTAGGATGCTTTCTGTGAGTCGTGTTAATTGTAATGGGTTATATTTACAGGCATTTACTGCTGCATGGGCTGCTGGAATAAATGTAGCCTACACAATGTATTCCTACAACAACACTTCAAATACATGGCAGAGGGTGGACAAGAGTAATGACTACACCTAATGATTAGATATTAACATGAAGATGAAATAAGTGACTATAAGTCTTAGCAATTAACCTAAATGTCTCTTATTTTCAGGTTTTTAAACAAACTAAGTTGACTTGCCATTGGACGCTACAGACATAAGTTGCAGATCGGCTTTACCAAACTTCCAGACCGAGTCCAAGACGCAGTGTGGTGGTCGTAAAGCAAAACAAACGGAGAAATATAGTGTTTATGAGCAGTCTAAATCTTTCCAATAAAGGGGTCATAGTAGTTTTCTTAGGCCAAACCTTTCAGACCCTATTGCGACCATCGATGCACTAGATTATCACCAGTTGAATGTCTTTTAAGGAATACCTAGGATAGGATAAAGTAATCCTTCTAACCCCCCCCCTAAAAAGAGTTAGATGCACTATTGTAAAGTGGTTGTTCCACTGGATATCATAAGGTGAATGCACCAATTTGTAAGTCGCTCTGGATAAGAGCGTCTGCTAAATGACTTAAATGTAAATGTAATGTCTCATTAAACCATCAATAAGTACTAAATTCAACCGCACAGCCAAACTCAATTGCAGCCATTATTGGTCGCCTCATTACTGCCCCCTAATAGATGATGTCGGTGTTACCTTAGTGATGCTTGCAACCAGTCTTTCAAGATATGTTCGCCTTCTGGTTGGTATTATCATCGGAACAATTTAGTCCTTTATGACCAGACTAAGGGCGATTAGTCTATTTCACAAGCATTCCATATAATATAAATAAAGTATTTCCTCGTTTACAACATCAAATCTACTGTACCAATCAGGGTTGGGGAGTAAGGGATTTCATCCATTACATTTAACTGATTACAAAAACATCTGCAACTGTGATCTGTTGTTACCAGCAAAAATGTTGTGATTAGATGAACACTTCTAGAATTACTTTAAAATTGTGCAAAAATGATTTGACATCTTTCTGTTTTCTCAATGGCATTCGGCACAAGTTTAAATGTGTTCTGTCTGAGTGAGTCTGACCACAAGTCATTGACCAAGTGTTTTGATTTGATTGATCGCAGGAATAGGCTTTTGTACGCCAAGCTACGTATTTCTTCCAATGGTGCGACTGCTGGCGGCATCCAAAGATTATTCGACTGGAATAAACACTTGGAGGTAAGGACGACAGCATTGGTGTAGCCTACAGGTGATATGGATATCACTTATTATTGATACAGTATCTACATAGCGCATTGATGTGAATCACACTGATGCTCTCTCATTGTCTATTTGAGCCTTACGGATTGTGGTTGTTCACAAATGTATATGTGTACTTTAACGCAGTAACGGTTTAATTGAAGATGTTTAAGCTGCCTTTTGTATTTGTGACCAGCGGACAGCCATTGAAAAATTAGCTGTTGCAACAGCTGAATATAGTGCGGATCCCAGACTCTGGAATACAAGTCTGAGGGAGTTCTTCCCTTCTAAATCCTTCCATGGTAATGTGTACCATACTATCAAAAACGAAAAAATTTAAGAAAACCACAAGTGGGGCTTCATTGCTCAATCTAATTCGTGCTAGACATAGCCTAAACAGCTGCAAGTTACAGATATCAAAGTGTCGTAAACTTGTATTTGTCCGAGTTCTCGGTTGTCTTTATAGCAACATTAGGTTACTTCTACATGTCTAAACAAAAGACTATACTTCACCAGATGATTACAAGACCCATCAAGTTAGACAGGTGTGTCTTGGGGTGATTACGGCCATCTATTGTATTTCATGAACATGTGTACACGTCTAGACAATAGTAACCCATACACTTAGCTGGATGTGGCTGGGGGTGGTTATAACATTTCTTTCACATGATCCATCTGTAATGTAGTCTGTGTGTAGCTGGTGTAGAGGAGTCAGGCGCAGGACAGCAGATATGAGTAAATAAACTTATTTTACTCAAAAAGACAAATACAATACAAAATAAGCGAGCCCACATAAACGGACCGTATTACATAAAAACAATCACTCACAAAAAAACATGGGGGAACAGAGGGTTAAATAATGAACAAGTAATTGGGGAATTGAAACCAGGTGTGTAAGACAAGACAAAACAAATGGAAAATGAAAAGTGGATCGGCGATGGCTAGAAGGCCGGTGACGTCGACCGCCGAACGCCGCCCGAACAAGGAGAGGGACCGACTTTGGCGGAAGTCGTGACAGTACACCCCCCTTGACGCGCGGCTCCAGCAGTGTGCCGACACCGACCTCGGGGACGACCCGGAGGACGAGGCGCAGGGCGATCCGAATAGGCGACTACTATCTCCGGCTTTGATTTTATTTGATACATGTGACAATATCATCGTAAAGTATGTTTTTTCAATATAGTTTTATTAGATTATTGAAATTTTTTCGGGACGTTAGGCGTGTTGCTTTGTCTGCGTATGTTCAGGAAGGAGAGCTTCGCGCCACTTTGCTAGCTTTCTGTGCTAATTGACTGGAGAAGAGGACGTTCTAAATCCAAACAACGATTGTTCTGGACAAAGGACCCCTTGTACAACATTCTGATGGAAGCTTATCAAAAGTAGGACCCATTTTATGTTGCTATTTCATATATCTGTCGAACTGTGTACTATTAGTTTTGCGCCCAGGTTTTGGGCACTATCTCGCCATAACGTAAGCCTTATATCGTAATGAAGTTATTTTTAGAATTCTAACACTGCGATTGCATTAAGAACTAGTGTATCTATCATTTCCTATACAACATGTATTCGCTGTAAAACATTTAAAAAATCGGACATGTTGGCTGGATTCACAAGATGTTTATCTTTCAAATGCTGTATTGGACTTGTTAATGTGTGAAAGTTAAATATTTCTAAAAAATATATTTTGAATTTTGCGCCCTGCACTTGAGCTGGCTGTTGTCATAAGTGTACCGGCGTCGGGCTTGCAGCCAGAAGAAGTTTTTAACCTGATGAGGACCAGAGGGCGCTGTTTTCACTTTGGGGGAAAATCGTACCCAATTTAAACGGCCTCGTACTCAATTCTTGCTCGTACAATATGCATATTATTATTAGTATTGGATAGAAAACACTCTCTAGTTTCTAAAACCGTTTGAATTTTGTCTGTGGGTAAAACAGAACTCATTTGGCAGCACACTTTGTGACCAGGAAGTGGAAAGTCTGAAATCTATGTTCTGTTTAAGTGACTGCCTATAAATGGGCATGATACGTATGACTATACGTGCACGTCATACACCTTCACCCGGATGTCAAGAGGAAGTGAGAGGAAAAATGAGTTGATTATCTCTGTCTGACGTTGAATAAGCCCTCTTGGAACAACGTGTCCCCCATTTTCTGTTTTCTGCAAGGCGCGTGGAGGGACCTGTTATTGCCTACTGGAAAGCAGTCGTTATGGGGCGAATATGATCTCCGGCTTTGATTTTATTTGATACATGTTACAATATCATCCTAAAGTATGTTTTTTCAATATAGTTTCATTAGATTATTGAAATTTATTCGGGACGTTATTTGTGTTGCGTTGTTTGACTTTGTTGACGTTGGAGAGCTTAGCGCCGCATGGCCAGTGTGCTTGCTAATTCAAGAGGGAAAAAGAACGTTCTGAATCCAAACAAAGACGGTTCAGGACAAAAGACCCCTTGTACAACATTCTGATAGAAGATCAGCAAAAGTAGGAACCATTTTGTGATGCTATTTCATATATATCTGTCGAACTGTGTACTAGTAGCTTTGCGCTCAGGTTTTGGTTATTCCCTTACCATAACTAAGTCTTATGTCGTAATGAAGATATTTTTAGAATTCTAACAYTGCGATTGCATTAAGAACTAATGGATCTATTGTTTCCTATACAACATGTATTTTTTTGTAATGTTTATGAATAGCTATTTGGTCAGAATAGGTGAGAGTCTAATAGAAATATCCACACATTCTGGGAAAAAGATGCTACGTTAGCACGTTATGCTACGTTATGCTACGTTATGCTATGTTGTATAACCACGGATTTCAGCTCTAAATATGCACATTTTCGAACAAAACATAAGTGTATGTATAACCTGATGTTATAGGACTGTCATCTGAAGGAAGGTTATGAAGGTTAGTGAAATTTAATATATTTTGCTGTTTATTCGCTAACGCTAACGTGCCTATTGCTATCGCTAACGTGCCTTGATGAATGAATGCGGTAGTGTGGTAGGCTATTTAGTAAGCTAATATAATGCTATATTGTGTTTTCGCTGTAAAACACTTAAAAAATCGGAATATTGGCTGTATTCTCAAGATCTTTGTCTTCATTTTGCTATACCACACCATGTATTTTTCAGAAATGTTTTATGATGAGTATTTCGGTATGTAACGTTGGTGTCTGTAATTATTCTGGCTGCTTTCGTGGCAATTTCTGATTGTAGCCGCAATGTAAACTATGAATTTATACCTGAAATATGCACATTTTTCGAACAAAACATAGATTTTATTGTATAACATGTTATAAGACTGTCATCTGATGGAGTTGTTTCTGGTTTCTTTGGTTTGTTCTAGGTTAGTTTGGTTGATTTTGTGCATGCTACCTGTGCTGTGAAAAATGTCTGTGCTTTTTTCTATTTGTTGGTGAGCTAACATAAATATTATCTGTGTTTTCCCTGTAAAACATTAAAAAAAATCGACACGTTGGCTGGATTCACAAGATGTGTATCTTTCATTAGCTGTATTGGACTTGTTAATGTGTGAAGTTAATATTTCTAAAGAATATTTTTTGAATTTCGCGCTCTGCCTTTTCAGTGGAATGTGGGAGGAGTTCCCTAGCGGAACGCTGGGGTGTAAAGGTTAAACATCTGCTATCCGGAGCAGCCTAACCGATCGCTGCAGCTGTCATAGTCATCGGTATATAGCTCACCCAATTTACCTACCTCACCCCCATACTGCTTTTATTTATTTACTTTTCTGCTCTTTTGCACACCAGTATCTCTACTTGCACATGATCATCTGATGATTTATCACTCCAGTGGTTATGCTGCTACAATTGTAATTATTCGATTTATTGCCTACCTCCTCATGCCTTTTGCACACATTGTATATAGATTCTCTTTTTTTCTACCATGTTATTGACTTGTTTATTGTTTACTTCATGTGTAACTCTGTGTTGTTGTCTGTTCACACTGCTATGCTTTATCTTGGCCAGGTCGCAGTTGCAAATGAGAACTTGTTCTCAACTAGCCTACCTGGTTAAATAAAGGTGAAATAAAAAAATAAAAAAAACTTCTGTTGACTCCAAAAAATGGCGGATATCTTTATGGCTTATTTGGGCTCTGAGCGCTGTACTCAGATTATTGCATGGTGTGCTTTTTCCGATAAAGTTTTTTTGAAATCTGACACAGCAGTTGCATTAAGGAGAAGTTTATCTAAAGTTCCATGTTTATACTTGTATCTTTTATCAATGTTTATTATGAGTATTTCTGTAAATTGATGTGGCTCTCTGCAAAATCACCGGATGTTTTGGAGGCAAAACATTACTGAACATAACGCGCCAAAGTAAAATGAGATTTTTTTATATAAATATGAACTTTACCGAACAAAACATACATGTATTGTGTAACATGAAGTCCTATGAGTGTCATCTGATGAAGATCATCAAAGGTTAGCGATTAATTCTATCTCTATTTCTGATTTTTGTGACTCCTCTCTTTGGCTGGAAAAATGGCTGTGTTTTTCTGTGAATAGGTGCTGACCTAACATAATCGTTTGTGGTGCTTTCGCCGAAAAGCCTATTTGAAATCAGACACTGTGGTGGGATTAACAAGAAGTGTATCTTTAAAATGGTGTAAAATACTTGTATGTCTGAGGAATTTTAATTATGAGATTTCTGTTGTTTTGAATTTGGCGCCCTGCACTTTCACTGGCTGTTGTCATATCGATCCCGTTAACGGGATCTCAGCCGTAAGAAGGTAACCACATAGAGATACACTCAGCATGGAGTGAAATGATTAGCACATCCCTGGCCAGTCATATCCCTTAATTAACTCAGGGGACTTCCTCGGGTCTTCTCTACACTCCAGAGAGGGTCATCATTCTCAATATTGATCCCCCTAAATGCTCATGTGAAATATATTTCATTGGTTAGAATTTGAGGTCATTGCATCATATAAAGAATCATTCCACAGGATCAGCTTCAACTAAAGATAAATAGAATATATACTTTACATGGTTGAGGCTCACCAAAACTGTGTGAGGCTACAACATTTATCAGCATTGTTTTGTGTAAAGATATGATGAATTTTAACTAAATAATCACCCTATTACTCAGTGGATCTATTACATTTAAATAAAAAATGTTGAGTAATATCTTGTCTCGGTTGTCATGTTCTTCATGTCCGTGCCCTAATGTAGCAACTGTCGTCGAAATTGTTTCAAAGATTTACGAAATCATATGTGAACCACCTCGATTCAGTCTTATTTAGCAACATTTTAAATTGTGTTTTTTACATTGGATAAAAGTTTAGAAAGGTAAAGCTAGAAAATAATATATCATTCACTGCAGATGGAAAGTAATTCTGCTTTGAAAGTTAATTAACTTGAAACCCCACTTTTGAGAAAATGGCCCTTCAATTTTTGGTACACCTTCTGGAGAGCTCTTCTTTGTCTACACCCGTTACTTATCCAAGGTTTGTGTCTGGAACTTCAATGGACCAGATTTATGTACTTGAGGCTCATTGATTGGTCCAGGCCTAAGATGAGTGAATCATCTGGCTCTATGCTGGGTGTATCCCTATGTCGTTCCTTATTCAAGGTCTGTGTCTATAACTCTATTGGGACTATAATTACATATTTTAGGCAGGTTATCAGATGTACACTACCGTTCAAAAGTTTGGGGTCATTTAGAAATGTACTTGTTTTTGAAAGAAAAGCACATTTTTTGTCCCTTAAAAAAACATAAAATTTATCAGAAATACAGCGTAGACATTGTTAATGTTGTAAATGACTATTGGAGCTGGAAACAGCAGATTTTTAATGGAATATCTACATAGGCGTACAGAGGCCCATTATCAACAACCATCACTCATGTGTTCCAATGGCACATTATGTTAGCTAATCCAAGTTTATCATTTTAAAAGGATAATTGATAATTAGAAAATGCTTTTGCAATTATGTTAGCATAGCTGAAAACTGTTGTTCTGATGAAAGAAGCAATTCAACTGGCTTTCTTTAGACAAGTTGAGTATCTGGAGCATCAGCATTTGTGGGTTCGATTACAGGCTCAAAATGGCTACAAACAAAGAACTTTCTACTGACACTCGTCAGTCTATTCTTGTTCTGAGAAATTGAGGCTATTCCATGTGAGAATTGCCAAGAAACTGAAGATCTCGTACAACGCTGCGTACTATTCCCTTCACAGAACAGCGCAAACTGGCTCTAACCAGAATACAAAGAGGAGTGGGAGGCCCCGGTGCACAACTGAGCAAGAGGACAAGTACATTAGAGTGTCTAGTTTAAGAAACAGACGCCTCGCCTCACAAGTCCTCAACTGGCAGCTTTATTAAATAGTACCCGTAAAACACCAGTCTCAACGTCAACAGTGAAGAGGCAACTCCGGCATGCTGGCCTTCAAGGCAGAGTTGCAAAGAAAAAGCCATATCTCAGACTGGCCAAAAAAAATAAAAGATGGGCAAAAGAACACAAGACACTGGACAGAGGAACTGCGCTGATGGTTGCTGATAATGGACCTCTGTACGCCTATGTGGATATTCCATAAACGATCTGTCGTTTCCAGCTACAATAGTCATTTACAACATTCACAATGTCTACACTGTATTTCTGATCAATTTGATGTTATTGTAATGGACAAAAAATATGCTTTTCTTTCAAAAACATGGACATTTCTAAGTGACCCCAAACTTTTGAACGGTAGTGCTCTACCTAGTGAGTTGTTAGAGTGTAAGTATAGGTATATTTATTTCTGGATGTACATCTGTTATTGCCTATAGTAATCATACACGCTGAGTGTACAAAACATTGAGGACAACTTCCTAATATTGATTTGCACCTGCCCCTTTTGCCCTCAGACCAGCCTCAATTCGTTGGGGCATGGACTCTACAAGGTTTCACAAGCGTTCCACAGGGATGCTGGCCCATGTTAACTGCAATGCTTCCCACAGTTGTGTCAAGTTGGCTGGCTGTCCTTTGGGTGGTGGACCATTCTTGATTCAGTACACACAGGAAACTGTTGAGCATGAAAAACTCAGCAGTGTTGCAGTTCTTGAAACACTGTTCGTGCGCCTACTCCCATACCCCGTTCAAGGGTACTTAAATCTTTGGTCTTGTCCATTCACCCTCTGAATGACACACGTACACAATCCATGTCTCAATTGTCTCAAGGCTTAAAAATCCTTCTATTGCCTGTCTACTCCCCGTCATCTACACTGATTGAAGTTGATTTAACAAGTGACATCAATAAGGGATCATAGCTTTAACTTGGATTCACTTGGTCAGTCTATGTCATGGAAAGAGCAGGTGTTCTTAATGTTATGTACACTCAGTGTATGCATACATACCTTCTTTTAGTCCATACCACTTCAATATTTCTCCCAAGGAATATTGAAAGACGTACTTGAAATGTCCTTGCAATTTAAACACAAGACCTGAATGCTACGTGATTTGACCAATCTTCTACTTATGTTCTGACGATGTAATTTGTTTTCAGTAAGTAAAAAGGGAGAGAGAGGGAGGCAAGGCAAAGACCTGCAGAGAAAGAAAGAAAAAATACAGAGGGGAAGAGAAGAGGAGGAAAAGTGAGTGACATCGGAGCAGAGAGAGAGAGAGAATGGGATAAGAACAAAACAGTGAGATAGAGGAATCAAGAGGTGAAAAAATAAAAAAGAGAAAAAAAAACAGAAAGAGAGGGAAAAGAGAAACAGAGAGCGAGAGAGAGAGACAGGACATCTGCTAGCTTGGGGGGGCTCCCCTGGTCCAAGGGCTGTGTGTGCGTGCAAGTTCATTCTGTGTGTGTGCCTGTTCTGTGTGTCTGTTCTCCGCGTGTGCCTGTCCATGTGTACACATGTGTCTGTATTTACACATCTAGATGTGTATAAGAGACAGGTGTGTGTGTTTCCAGGCATCAGTAAACCTGCACTGGCTGAGTAGGTTGGTTCAGTGGGCTGATGTGGAGCTCCCCCCCGCCCCCCCCCAAGGTCAGGCTCTAGCTGGAGGCTGGAGAGGGAAAGAGCGGGGGCGAAGGCGGGGGTGAAGGCTCCAACATGACCACCAGGGCCTCTGCGTGCAGTGTCCAATAGCAACTGCATCTGGAGAGACAAAGCGTTTCAGACACATAGAAAGAGGCAAGTGGAGAGTAGAACACTCATAGACAAACAATCATACACACAGGCCACAGCACACATACAGTGTCTTCGTAAAGTATTCAGGCCCCTTGATTTTTTCCAAAATGTTGTTACGTTACAGCCTTCTTATAAAATTGATTAAATAAATACAAATACTCAGAAATCTACACACAATACCTGATAATGACAAAGCAAAAACAGGTTTGTTGATATTTTTGCAAATTTACGACAAATAAAAACCAGAAATGCCTTATTTACACAAGTATTCAGACCCTTTGCTATGACACCTGAAATTTAGCTCAAATCAAATCAAATTGTATTAGTCACATGCGCCAAATACAACAGGTGTAGACCTTACAGTGAAATGCTTACTTACGAGCCCCTAACCAACAATGCAGTTTTAAAAAATACAATAAAAAAAAATATAGACAAGAATAAGAAATAAAAGTAACAAGTAATAAGGTAAAATGTACATGTAGGTAGAGGTATTAAAGTGACTATGCATAGATGATAACAACAGAGAGTAGCAGCAGAGTAAGGGGGGCGGGGGGCAATGCAAATAAGTCTGGGGTAGCCATTTGAATTAGATGTTAGGAGCTTTATGGCTTGGGGGTAGAAGCTGTTTAGAAGCCTCTTGGACCTAGACTTGGTGCTCCAGTACCGCTTGCCGTGCGGTAGCAGAGAGAACAGTCTATGACTAGGGTGGCTGGAGTCTTTGATCATTTTTAGGGCCTTCTTCTGACACCGCCTGGTATAGAGGTCCTGGATGGCAGGAAGCTTGGCCCCAGTGATGTACTGGGCCGTTCACACTACCCTCTGTAGTGGCTTTCAGTCAGAGGCCGAGCAGTTGCCATACCAGGCAGTGATGCAACCAGTCAGGATGCTCTCGATGGTGCAGGTGATAAACCTTTTGAGGATCTGAGGACCCAAGCCAAATATTTTCAGTCTCCTGAGGGCGAATAGGTGTTGTCGTCCCCTCTTCACGACTGTCTTGGTGCGCTTGGACCATGTTAGTTTGTTGGTGGTGTGGACACCAAGGAACTTGAAGGTCTCAACCTGCTCCACTGCAACCCCGTTGATGAGAATGGGGAAGTGCTCAGTGCTCTTTTTCCTGTAGTCCACAATCATCTCCTTTGTCTTGATCCCGTTGAGGGAGAGGTTGTTGTCCTGGCACCACACGGCCAGGTCTCTGACCTCCTCCCTATACGCGGTCAGATGCATCCTGTTTCCATTGATCATCCTTGTTATGTTTCTACAACTTGAATGGAGTCAACCTGTGACAAACGTAATTGATTGGCCATGATTTGGAAAGGCACACACCTGTCTACATAAGGTCCCACAGTTGACAGTGCATGTCAGAGCAAAACCCAAGCCATTAGGTCGAAGGAATTGTCCATAGAGCTCCAAGACAGGATTGTGTCGATGCACAGATCTGGGGAAGGGCACTAAAGAATGTTTGCTGTGTTGAAGGTCCCCAAGGACCAAGTGGCCTCCATCATTCTTAAATGGAAGAAGTTTGGAACCACCAAGACTCTTCCTAGAGCTGGCCGCCCGCCAAACTGAGCAATCGGGGGAGAAGGCCTTGGTCAGGGAGGTGACCAAGACCCCGAGTTTCCTCCGTGGTGATGGGAGAACCTTCCAGAATGACAACCATCGTTGCTGCACTCCACCAATCAAACATTTGTTATAGAGTGGCCAAAACAAAGCCATTCCTCAGAAAAAAATGCACATGACAGCCCGCTTGGAGTTTGCCAAAAGGCAATGTTCTTAAGTGGCCCAGCCAGAGCCCGGACTTGAACCCGATCGAACATCCCTGGAGAGACCTGAAAATAGCTGAGCAGCGACACTCCCCATCAAACCTGACAGAGCTTGAGAGGATCTGCAGAGAAGAATGGGAGAAACTCCCCAAATACAGGTGTACCAAGCTTGTAGCACTATACCCAAGAAGACTCGACGCTGTAATCGGTGCCAAAGGTGCTTCAACAAAGCACTTAAGTAAATTAGAAATTTCCGGGTTTTTTCATATAAACTAAATATATATTTTTTGCATCGTTGTGGGGCATTGTGTGTAGATTGATGAATAAGGCTGTAAAGTAACAAGTTAAGGGGTCTGAATACTTTCCGAATACTTCAATCAATCAATCAAATGTATTTATTAAACCCTTCTTACATCAGCTGATGTCATAAAGTGCTGTACAGAAACCCAGCCTATAACCCCAAACAGCAAGCAATGCAGGTGTAGAAGCACAATGACTAGGAAAAACTCCCTAGAAAGGCCAGAACCTAGGAAGAGAAGGGCGGCGCCAACCCGGACAGGAAGATCACGTCAGTGACTCAACCCACTCAAGTGACGCATCCCTCCTAGGGACGGCATGGAAGAGCACCAGTAAGCCAGTGACTCAGCCCCTGTAATAGGGTTAGAGGCAGAGAATCCCAGTGGAGAGAGGGGAACCGGCCAGGCAGAGACAGCAAAGGCTGTTCATTGCTCCAGTGCCTTTCTGTTCACCTTCACACTCCTGGGCCAGACTACACTCAATCATGGGACCTACTGGAGAGATGAGTCTTCAATAAAGACTTAAAGACCGAGTCTGCATCTCTCACATGGGTAGGCAGACCATTCCATAAAAATTGAGCTCTATAGGAGAAGGCGATGCCTCCAGCTGTTTGCTTAGAAATTCTAGGGACAGTTAGGAGGCCTGTGTCTTGTGACCGTAGCGAACGTGTAGGTATGTACGGCAGGACCAAATCGTAAAGATAGATAGGAGCAAGCCCATGTCATACTTTGTAGTTTAGCAGTAAAACCTTGAAATCAGCCCTTGCCTTAACAGGAAGCCAGTGTAGGGAGGCTAGCACTGGAGTAATATGATCACAATTATTGGTTCTAGTCATGTTTCTAGCAGCCGTGTTTAGCACTAACTGAAGTTTATTTAGTGCTTTATCTGGGGAGCCGGAAAGTAGAGCATTGCAGTGGTCTAACCTAGAAGTGACAAAAGCATGAATTAAGTTTTCTGCATCATTTTTGGACAGAAAGTTTCAGATTTTTGCAATGTTACGTAGATGGAAAAAAGCTGTTGTTGAAACAGTCTTGATATGTTTGTCAAAAGAGAGATCAGGGTCCAGAGTAACGCCGAGGTTCTTCAGTTTTATTTGAGATGACTGTACAACCATCAAGATTAATTGTCAGATTCAACGGAAGATCTCTTTGTTTCTTGGGACCTAGAACAAGCATCTCTGTTTTGTCCGAGTTTAGAAGTAGAACACTTGCCGCCATCCACTTCCTTATGTCTGAAACATAGGCCTCCAGGGAGGGCAATTTTGGGGCTTCACCATGTTTCATCGAAATGTACAGCAGTGTGTCATCCGCATAGCAGTGAAAGTTAACATTATGTTTCCAAATGACATCACCAAGAGGTAAAATACAGTATATAGTGAAAATAGTGGTCCTGAAACGGAGCCTTGAGGAACTCCGAAATATACAGTTGTTTTGTCAGAGGACAAACCATCCACAGAGACAGACTGATATCTTTCCGACAGATAAGAACTAGGCCGGAACTTGTCCGTGTAGACCAATTTGGGTTTCCAATCTCTCCAAATGAATGTGGTAACCTATGGCATCAAAAGCAGCACTAAGGTCTAGGAGCACGAGGACAGATGCAGAGCCTCGGTCTGACGCCATTAAAAGGTAATTTACCACCTTCACAAGTGCAGTCTCAGTGCTATGATGGGGTCTAAAACCAGACTGAAGCGTTTCGTATACATTGTTTGTCTTCAGGAAGGCAGTGAGTTGCTGCGCAACAGCTTTTTCTAAAATGCTTGAGAGGAATGGAAGATTCAATTAAGGCTAATAGTTTTTTATATTTTCTGGATCAAGGTTTGGCTTTTTCAAGAGAGGCTTTATTACTGCCACTTTTAGTGAGTTTGCTACACATCCGGTGGATAGAGAGCCGTTTATTATGTTCAACATAGGAGGGCCAAGCACAGGAAGCAGCTCTTTCAGTAGTTTAGTTGGAATAGAGTCCAGTATGCACCTTGAAGGTTTAGAGGCCATGATTATTTTCATCAATGTGTCAAGAGATATAATACTACAATACTTGAGTGTCTCCCTTGATCCTAGGTCCTGGCAGAGTTGTACAGACTCAGGACAACTGAGCTTTGGAGGAACACGTAGATTTAAAGAGGAGTCCGTAATTTGCTTTTTAATGATCAGGATCTTATTCTCAAAGAAGTTCATGAATTTATCACTGCTGAAGTGAAAGCCATCCTCTCTTGGGGAATGCTGCTTTTTAGTTAACTTTGCGACAGTATCAAAAATACATTTTGGATTGTTCTTATTTTTCACAATTAAGTTGGAAAAATAGGATGATCGTGCAGCAGTGAGCGCTCTTCGATACTGCCCGGTACTGTCTTTCCAAGCTAGTTGGTAGACTTCCAGTTTGATGTGGCGCCATTTCCGTTCCAATTTTCTGGAAGCTTGGGTATTTTCTGTATACCAGGGAGCTATATTCTTATGGCAAATGTGTTTTGTTTTTAGGGGTGTGACTACATCTAGGGTATTGTGCAATGTTAAATTGAGTTCCTCAGTTGGGTGGTTAACTGATGTTTGTACTCTGACGTCCTTGGGTAGGTGGAGGGAGTCTGGAAGGGCATCTAGGAATCTTTGGGTTGTCCGAGAATTTATAGCACGACTTTTGATTATCCTTGGTTGGGGTCTGAGCAGATTATTTGTTGCGATTACAAACATAATAAAATGATTGTCCGATAGTCCAGGATTATGAGGAAAAACATTAAGATCCACAATTTTTTATCCACGGGACAAAACTAGGTCCAGATTATGAGTCGATGATGGCTCCGAAAGCTTTTTGGAGCGGGTCTGTGGACTTTTCCATGTGAATATTAAAGTCACCAAAAATTTGAATATTATCTGCCATGACTACAAGGTCCAATAGGAATTCAGGGAACTCAGTGAGGAACACTGTATATGGCCCAGGAGGCCTGTAAACAGTAGCTATAAAAAGTGATTGAGTAGGCTGCATAGATTTCATGACTAGAAGCTCAAAAGATGAAAATTGAAATTTGCTATCATAAATGTTAACAACACCTCCGCCTTTGCGGGTTGCGCGGGGGATATGGTCACTAGTGTAACCAGGAGGTGAGGCCTCATTTAACACAGTAAATTCATCAGGTTTAAGCCATGTTTCGGTCAGGCCAATCACATCAAGATTATGATCAGTGATTAGTTAACTGACTATAACTGCCTTGGAAGTGAGGGATCTAACATTAAGTAGCCCTATTTTGAGATGTGAGGTGTCACAATCTCTTTCAATAATTGCAGGAATGGAGGAGGTCTTTATTCCAGTGAGATTGCTAAACCGAACACTGCCATGTTTAGTTTTGCCCAACCTAGGTTGAGGCACAGACACGATCTCAATGGGGACAGCTGTGCTGACTACACTAACTGTGCTAGTGTGGCAGACTCCACTAAGCTGGCAGGCTGGCTAACAGCCTGCCACCTGGCCTGCACCCTATCTCATTGTGGAGCTAGGGGAGTTAGAGCCCTGTACTTTTCTGAATACACACACGCGGGCACACACTTCTCGCATACAATAGAACAGAACAAAAGGCCAATACAATGATTCGGAAATGATGTGGATTCTCAGACAAAGGAACTACACCCTGAGTATTTAAGACGAGTAGCTAGACAGCAAGGAACGTAATAAGGAGACCTGTAAAACTGTTAGCTGGTGTATTATGTCCATTCCACCTGTATCCATTACCCCTAGATCATCTTACCTACACACGCACACACCGTTATTCTGAAATACCTGAGTCACCTGTGTACACACATTAAAAGCTACAGGGGATTACAATAAAACCATGAAATTCAGATCGTTAAGGTAATATCCAGTGTGAAATAGAGGAGCCATATGGAACAAGTTAGTACAAGTTACTATAAGTGGCACTTTAGAATGTGAAAAATTATACTGGCTTGATAAAGGAGTATTGGGGAATATAGGGGAATTGTCGATGTCAGTCTTGTGGATGCATCGTAGCTGTATCACCAATATTAGAACATCCCTTCTTGGGAGCCCCAAAAAGTGAGTAAACATCACTTTTTTTCTCCTCAATCATATGTGTGCAACCATAATCTCAAAAAGTGAATACAGTAACAAACTAATAATGATTTGTAATAATAAAGTACTTCTCAAACTCAAAGACATTGCATCACTCAAAGACGTTGTACCACTAGAATGCCACCACTTGTCACATCCTGATCGGTTTCACCTGTCTTTGTGCTTGTCTCCACCCCCCTCCAGGTGTCGCCTATCTTCCCCGTTATCCCCAGTGTACTTATACCTGTGTTCTCTGTTTGTCTGTTGCCAGTTCGTTTTGTTCGTCAATCCAAACAGGGTTTTTATCTAGTTCCTGTTTTCTAGGTTTCCCGATTTTGACCATTCTGCCTGTCGTGACCCTGAGCCTACCTGCCATTCTGTACCTTGTCACACCACTCTGGATTATTGACCTAAGCCTGCCCTGACCCAGAGACTGCCTGCAATTCTATACCTTTTGGACTCTGATCTGCATTACTGACCTCTGCCTGCCCTTGACCTGTCGTTTTGCCTGCCCCCTGTTCTAGTAATAAACTATTGTTACTTCGACACTGTCTGCATCTGGGTCTTCTGAAACGTGATAGTATGAACTGGCCATGACTGACCCAGCAGACTCGGACCAGCTCCTTAACGCCATCTCCTCCCAAGGAGCCACCATTGGAAGAAACGAGGAGTTGCTTCGTGGTCTAATGGAAGGGTTCCAGACCTTGGCCGAACGCCATGACCGAGCTTTAAACACATTGCTGGAGCAATTCTGCAGGTTGTCTGTTAACTTCTCTAGGGTAGGGTGCAGCATTTAGAATTTTGGATGAAATGCATGCCCAAATTAAACTGCCTGCTTCTCAGGCCCAGAAGATATGATATGCATATAACTGGTAGATTTTGAAATAAAACACTCTAAAGTTTCCAAAACTGTTAAAAAAGTGTCTGTGGGTATAACAGAACTGATTGGCAGGCGAAAACCTGAGAAAAATCCATTCAGGAAGTAGTTTCTTTTGTTGGTTTTGTAGTTTTCTATTCAATGCCATTACAGTATCCATTGACTTAGGACTCAAATTGCAGTTTCTATGCCTTCCACTAGATGTCAACAGTCTTTAGAAATTGTTTCAGGCTTGTATTCTGAAAAATGAGGAAGTAAGAGCAGTCTGAATGAGTGGACCCTAAAGTGTCACAGAGCTTTTGTCACGGCTTCCGCCGAAGTCGGCCCTTCTCCTTGTTCGGGTGGTGTTCGGCGGTCGACGTCACCGGCTTTCTAGTCACCACCGATCCATTTTTCTGTTTCGTTTTGTTTTGTCTGTATTATACACACCTGGTTTCAATTCCCCTATTATGTTCCCTATTTAACCCTCTGGCTTTCATTTCTGTTTTGTCCGTGATTGTTTGTTACGTTAGTGGTTGTTGTTATTTCTTATATGTTTTGTAATTATTCCCKTTGTGGAATTTTGCTGAGATTTTTGAGTAAACGTTTTGTGTTTCGCTCAACACTGGTGTCCTGCATTTGACTCTGCTACTTCGCCGCACACAACCCTGACAGCTTTTTCATGCGCGAGATGGAGAGAGTGCGTTTCTTGTTTACCTTTTAAATTGATGACGTTATTGTCCGGTTTAAATATTATCGATTATTTAGCCTAAAAACAACCTGATGGTTGAATATAAACATTGTTTGACATGTTTCTATGACCTTTTACGCAAACAAAACTGAGGTTTTTGGATATAAAGAGACTTTATCGAACAAAAGGAACATTTATTGAGTAAATGAATGTCTGCTGAGTGCAACCGTATGAAGATCATCAAAGGTAAGGGATTAATTGTATCTCTATTTTTGACTTGTGTAACTGTTCTACTTGACTGGCTACTGTTTGTAATGATTTGTCTAGTGGGCTATGTTCTCAAATAATCGTAAGGTATGCTTTCGCCGTAAAGCATTTTTTAAATCTGACACCGTGGTTGGATTCACAAGAAGTTAATCTTTAAACCTATGTAAAATATGTTTTGTTTTCTGAATTTTTATAATGAGTATTTCTGTATTTGAATTTGGCGCCCAGCAGTTTCACTGGCTGTTGAAGAGGTGGGACGCTAACGTCTCACGTACCCAAGAGAGGTTAGGCAGCCTATCATGACGGTAACGTCCCAGCCCCTCAATAACCCGGCTGTTAGCAGCGCTGCCTCTCCGGCTACCCTGGTTTCCCGGGAACCCGGAATGCTTCGATGGAGACTCAGGCACCTGTTGGGCGTTTCTCACTCAGTGTTCCTTCATCATCGAGCTGCAGCCCTCCTCCTTCCCCTCACCCGCTCTAAAATAGCCACCGTGTTCTCCATGCTGGACCTACGGAGCACCTACCACCTGGTGCGGATAAGGGAAGGAGATGAGTGAAAGACTGCCTTCAACACGGCCAGCGGTCACTACAAGTATCTGGTCATGCCATTTGGCCTTACCAACGCCCCAGCTGTGTTCCAGGTTCTGGTTAATGATGTTCTCCGCGACATGTTGAACCGCTAATTCGTGGTGGAAGCCGGTGCTTCAGAAGTCAGAGTGGGGGCTGTCCTGTCCCAACGTTCTGCCCTGGACCTCAAGTTACATCCCTGCACCTTCTTTTCCCATCGCCTCAATGCCACGGAGAGGAATTACGATGTGGGGAATTGTGAGCTTCTCACGGTGAAGATGGCGTTGGAGGAGTGGAGGCACTGGCTGGAGGCGGCGGAACATCCGTTCATCGTGTGGACTGACCACAAGAACCTGGAATATCTCCACACCACCAAGCATCTCAATTCTAGGCAAGCTATGTGGGCCATGCTTTTCACCCGGTTCATCTTCTCATACCGATTGGGATCCAATAATGTCACGCCGGATGCGGTATCACGCCGCTATAGCCCCGCTTTTACACCCCCGGAATCCAAGACCATCCTTCCCACCTTACTCCAGTGCTAGCTTCCCTACACTGGCTTCCTGTTAAGGCAAGGGCTGATTTMAAGGTTTTACTGTTAACCTACAAAGCGTTACATGGGCTTGCTCCTACCTATCTTTCCRAGTTGGTCCTGCCGTACATACCTACACGTACGCTACGGTCACAAGACGCAGGCCTCCTAATTGTCCCTACAAATTCTAAGCAAACAGCTGGAGGCAGGGCTTTCTCCTATAGATCTCCATTTTTATGGAATGGTCTGCCTACCCATGTGAGAGACGCAGACTCGTTCTCAACCTTTAAGTCTTTAATGAAGACTCATCTCTCAGTAGGTCATATGATTGAGTGTAGTCTGGCCCAGGAGTGTGAAGGTGAACAGAAAGGCTCTGGAGCAACGAACCGCCCTTGCTGTCGCTGCCTGGCCGGTTCCCCTCTCTCCACTGGGATTCTCTGCTCCTAATCCTATTACAGGGGCTGAGTCACTGGCTTACTGGTGCTCTTTCATGCCGTCCCTAGGAGGGGTGCGTCACTTGAGTGGGTTGAGTCACTGACGTGATCTTCCTGTCTGGGTTGGCGACCCCCCTTGGTTTGTGCCGTGGCGGAGATCTTTGTGGGCTATACTCGGCCTTGTCTCAGGATGGTAAGTTGGTGGTTGAAGATTTCCCTCTAGTGGTGTGGGGGCTGTGCTTTGGCAAAGTGGGTGGGGTGTTCGGGGGTATCATCGGATGGGGCCACAGTGTCTCCTGACCCCTCCTGTCTCAGCCTCCAGTATTTATGCTGCAGTAGTTTATGTGTCGGGGGGCTAGGGTCAGTTTGTTATATCTGGAGGACTTCTCCTGTCTTATCCGGTGTCCTGTGTGAATTTAAGTATGCTCTCTCTAATTCTCTCCTTCTCTCTTTCTTTCTCTCTCTCGGAGGACCTGAGCCCTAGGACCATGCTTCAGGACTACCTGGCATGATGACTCCTTGCTGTCCCCAGTCCAACTGGCCTTGCTGCTGCTCCAGTTTCAACTGTTCTGCCTGCGGCTATGGAACCCTGACCTGTTCACCGGATGTGCTAAAAAAGCCAACTGACATTTACTCCTGAGGTGCTGACTTGCTGCACCCTCGAGAACTACTGTGATTATTATTATTTGACCATGCTGGTCATTTATGAACATTTGAACATCTTGGCCATGTTCTGTTATAATCTCCACCCGGCACAGCCAGAAGAGGACTGGCCACCCCTCATAGCCTGGTTCCTCTCTAGGTTTCYTCCTAGGTTTTGGCCTTTCTAGGGAGTTTTTCCTAGCCACCATGCTTCTACACCTGCATTGCTTGCTGTTTGGGGTTTTAGGCTGGGTTTCTGTACAGCACTTTGAGATATCAGCTGATGTACGAAGGGCGACGGTACTCAGATTGGGAATAAGGAAGCATGTTCGTGAGGCGCAGCGTTCCCAGCTGAACCAAACCCCTGGAGGGTGGGCCCAGATTACTGGATGTTTGTTCCTGACGCTGTCCACTCCTTGGTTCTGGAGTGGGCCCACTCCTCAAAGGTTGCCTGCCACCCGGGGTCCTGTCGGACCCTGGCCTTGTGCGATGACGATTTTGGTGGCCTACCATGGTTCCTGACATTTCCGTGTTCGTCGCCACATACACGATCTGTGAGCAGAACAAGACTCCCCAGCAAGCTCTGGCTGGTCTCCTTCAACCTCTGCCTGTTCCTCACCATCCCTGGTCTCACATATCCCTGGACTTTGTCACGAGTCTCCCCCCGTCTGATAGCAACACCACCATCCTGACAGTGGACAGGTTTTCCAAAGTCGCCCACTTCATTCCTCTCCCCAAGCTACCCTCTGCCAAAGAGATGGCTCAGCTCATGGTGCAGCCTGTCTTCCGGATCCATGGACTCCCAATTGATATTGTCTCCGACTTATGGGGAAAACGCAGATTAGAACTTTCTCGTTCTCAACTCCTATGGCAAGACGCGGCTCGGGCCTAATGGATGTTTTCCCGCCTTGTCATCTGTCCCAATCCGAATGGCCTGTGCAACCTGGAACTTCTCTTCCAAGGAAGTCGTCTCCATCTATTTCTCCTCCTCCATCCTGTAGTGAAGTAGACAGAGAACAACAACAAAAGTGTTGTCCAATCAGCACTGGTCCAATGTCACAAGTCGTGGAAACCGAAGGCAGCAGCATGCTGCTAGGTGGACGGGAGTGACTGCGAGCGGTTCGTGGCATTGAATTGAATCGTGGCATTGAATGATTCAGCAGTCTTTTAGCTCTCCATAACTGACTACAAGACTATTGCAGCTATGTAGGTGTAACATTTATTGACAATTTTGATACCTTCTGGAGACCTAGCTTGTAATATAAGGAGGATGGGTTCCTGGATCCTTTCACAGCATTAGAATGCTGCATTGAGACAATGATTTATCAATGACCCAAGCCCAGCTCATTTAATCTCTACCATTGTGTTGCTGAGTTGTCATAATGCTTCAGCAAATGTACATTATCACAGGGGAGCTGGAAGACACAATGTAAGAAACCTAATTTATGTCCCTCTTACTGCCATGAATGCCTCTGCTGATCCTAACGCTATTGTATGCAGTAATCATGAGGCGGTGTGCCCTAGCAGGAAGTCCACTGTGTGCAGCTCACCCTGCACTAACTGTCACGATCGTTAGAATAACTGGACCAAAGCGCAGCGTGATCTGGACCGTGGATCGTCGCCAGAGGAACCGGACAGTGGGACGTCGCCGGAGGCTCCGGACCGTGGATCGTCGCCGGAGGAACCGGACAGTGGGACGTCACCGGAGTCTCTGGACCATGGATCGTCGCCGGAGGAACCGGACCGTGGTTCGTCGCCAGGGACTCCGGACCGTAGATCGTCGCCGGGGACTCCGGACCGTGGTTCGTCGACGGGGACTCCGGACCGTAGATCGTCGCCGGAGGCTCCGGACTGAGAACCCTCGCAGGAGGCTCCGGACTGGGAACCCTCGCAGGAGGCGTCGTCGCTGTTGTTCCCTCGCTGCCTCCGTCTGCTTCCATGGCAGGCTTTTGTCTCCTGCCATAATCTCTTCCCACATCCAGGATGTCTTCCACTCCTGGCTTTCCTCCTGGGTACGCTGCTTGTTACGTTGTCGGTGGGATCTTCTGTCACAATCGTTAGAATAACTGGACCAAAGCGCTGCGTGATCTGGGATTCACATCTTTTTATTTCTAAGTGAAACTCACAGCAAAACCAAAACAATAAATCTCAAACCGAAACGTGAAGCTAATAATAGTGCTAACAGGCAACTATCCATAGTCAAGATCCCACAAAGCACAAAGGGGAAATGGCTATCTAAATATGATCACCAATCAGAGACAACGACAAACAGCTGCCTCTGATTGGGAACCATACCTGGCCCACAAAATCCCCTAGGTGACCCACCCTAGTCACACCACGACCTAACCAACATAGAGAATAAAAAGCTCTCTATGGTCAGGGCGTGACACTAACATAAATTACCTGAGCATGTCTACCACTGCTATGCTTCCCAGTAAAGCAATAAAAACAATCAAACATCCTCGACAAATGCTAAAAAACTGCCCACATTAACATATGTATTTTAAGAAACAAGATTCATGTGTGTATGTAAACTTCTGACCCACTGGGAATGTGATGAAATAAATAAAAGCTGAAATAAATCATTCTCTCTACAATTATTCTGACATTTCACATTCTTAAAATAAAGTGGTAATCCTAACTGACCTAAAAGAGGGAATTTTTACCAGGATTAAATTTCAGGAATTTTGAAAAACTGAGTTTAAATGTATTTGGCTAAGGTGTATGTAAACTTCCGACTTCAAATGTATATATTCTGGGTGATTTAATGGCTTTCATCAAGCTGCCAAATCAAGAGAAAGCTTCAAACTGCAACTAGTGCCTGGTTCAGGTTATCAGTCAACCTACCAGGGTAGCTACAAACAGCACAGGAATGAAATCGACACGTTATCACATCTTTACTAATGCTGCATAAATTTGCTTCAAAGCAGTATCCAAATCTATTGGATGTAGTGATCACAATATAGTAGCCATATCTAGGAAAATCACAGTTCCAAAGGCTGGGCCTCATATCATTTATAAGAGGTCATACAATATGTTTTGTAGTGATTCCTATGTTGTTGATGTAAAGAATATTTGTTGGTCCGTGATGTGTGTAATGAGAAGCAACTAGACGCTGCACTTGACACATTTATGAAATTGCTTATCCCAGTTACTAAAAAGTATGCACCCATTAAGAAAATGACTTTAAAAACTGTTAAATCCCCATGCATTGATGAGGAATTAAAAAATTGTATGGATGAGATGGATGAGGCAAAACAAATAACAAATAAGTCTGGCTGCATAACTAATTGGCAAACATACTGCAAACTGAGGAATCGTGTCAATAAACTGAACAAAAAGAAGAAACTACACTATGAAACAAAGATAAATTACATAAAGTATAATAGTAAAAAGCATTAGAGCACCGTCAATGACATTTTGGGTAAAAAGCCAAACTCCGCTCCATCATTCATGAATAAGATGGCTCATTCATCACAAAACCCAATGATATTGCCAACTACTTTCATGACTTTTTCATTGGCAAGATTAGCAAACTTCAGCATGAAATGCTAGCAACAAACGCTGACATTACACATCCAAGTGTATATCAAATTATGAA
Organism: Salvelinus sp. IW2-2015; assembly: GCF_002910315.2. Lineage (NCBI taxonomy): Eukaryota > Metazoa > Chordata > Actinopteri > Salmoniformes > Salmonidae > Salvelinus > Salvelinus sp. IW2-2015. The sequence goes on from NC_036839.1 coordinate 1,729,657, forward strand.
AGATAAGCATTGAAATGTTGAATTCCATAAAGTGAGTGTGGAAGAGGTGAATCAATTATTGTTGTCTATCAACAATGACAAGCCGCCGGGGTCTGACAACTTGGATGGAAAATTACTGAGGATAATAGCAGACTATATTGCCATATCTTCAATTTAAGCCTACTAGAAAGTGTGTGCCCTCAGGCCTGGAGGGAAGCAAAAGTCCTTCCCCTACCTAAGAATAATAAATTCCCCTTTACTGGCTCAAATAGTCGACCAATCTGCCTGTTACCAACCCTTAGTAAACTTTTGGAAAAAATTGTGTTTGACCAGATACAATGCTATTTTACAGTAAACAAATTGACAACAGACTTTCAGCATGCTTATAGAGAAGGACATTCAACAAGCACTTACACAAATGACTGATGATTGGCTGTTTTGTTAGAATTCAGTTTGGCTTTTGACGTTACCAATCATAGTCTGCTGCTGGAAAAATATATGTGGTATGCATTTTATGATGAGGGAGGATGATTATTTTTTCATACGCATTACCTTATTTCTATTACAGCATATTGGATGACTCTCATTCATATTCCATTCATCCAGTTCAATGTAACAGCAACAGGTGTAAGCTATTACATGATACACACATTTTCCCAATACCCATCATGAGGTTGCAACAACCTAGCCAATGAATGAAAGTTTACAACGTAGGTGCACACATATTGAGTTACATTCAATACCGCCTTGCACACTCTTTCCTGCATGTAGCTAATACAGGGTGTAATCATTAGTCCAACAGTTGCAAATTAGAGTTTCTTTCCCCCCCCCCCCCGTTTTGTTCCATTTGCTTCCGTTTAAGAAACGTTTTTCAACAGAATAGGTGGATTGAATACACCCCGGATCACGTGTAAACAGAGTTCACTCTCATAACAGCCAAGTTGTATTCCTTCTCTTCCCTTCATTTGTGGACTTCAATGCACAAAACATCAGCTGTATGTGACCAGGCGAAAAAACCTTTCCAAGCCAAACCACTACACACAGCCTACATCGTTGTCACCATATTAGGTGAAGTAACGTCATAGTCAGCATAGGTAATAGAACTAACGCGTTAGTAAATCCGCTACAATCATGCAGTAACGTTAGTCCCGTGTGGCTCAGTTGGTAGAGCATGGCGCTTGCAACGCCAGGGTTGTGGGTTCATTCCCCACGGGGGGACCAGGATGAAAATGTATGAACTTTCCAATTTGTAAGTCGCTCTGGATAAGAGCGTCTGCTAAATGACTTAAATGTAATGTAAATGTTAGTGTACAGTCAGTAAGCAGTTACACCGGCGGGCCCGGTGGCAATAAATGAGTTATACCAAAAGCTTACCTTTACTTTGAAGAGTTCCTGTGTTGTTTTGGAAAGTCATAGCCAGCCCACTAACATAGCATCACTCTGTTTGCACAGGGTGTTACAGTAGGCTAAACTAGAAAGCTGCATTTGCTAGCTTCTCCTTCATTTTGAAAGAAAATCATTTGTTCAAAACTGTTCAACCATTGTCTTTCTCTCTCTTTGAGTCAACTAACCACCACATTCTATACACTGCAGTGCTAGCTAGCTGTAGATTATGCTTTCAGTACTAGAGTAATTATCTGATCATTTGATTGGTTGGACAACATGTCAATTCATGCTGCAAGACCTCTGATTGGCTGGAAATTCCTCTAATTTTCCTCCGGAAATTGTCATAATTATTTTGTAAATCTGTGGAAGTGGTGAGAACCATGAGCCTCCTAAATGTTGTATTAAAGTTAATGTACCCAGAGGAGGATGAAAGCTAGCTGTTCTCCGGCTACACCATGGTGCTACCCTACAGAGTGCTGTTGAGGCTACTGTAGACCTTAGCAAAATAGTTTGTTTTAATCAGTTATGTGGTGACGTGATCATATTTAGTATAGTTTTATCTAAAATGTATACATTTTTTTATGTTTTACAATTAAATGTTTTATGAAATTCACTGAGGAGGATGGTCCTCCCCTTCCTCCTCCGAGGAGCTTCCACTGGTGTTATGGCTTTACACACCGTGCTATATTGTGGATTAAGAGTTACATGTCTAACAGAACACAGAGGGTGTTCTTTCATGCGTTTGTATTTGTATTTATTATGGATCCCCATTAGCTGCTGCCACTCTTCCTTGGGTCCAGCAAAATCTAGGCAGTTATACAAGTTTTAAAACATTACAATACATTCATAACAGATTTCACAACAAACTAAGTGTATGCCCTCAGGCCCCTACTCCACTACCACATACAGTATCTACAACTCGAAAACTATTTGTACGTTGGTGTATAGTGTATATGTTATCGTACGTTTGTATGCATGTGTCTGTACCTAAGTTTGTGTTGCTTCACAGTCCCAGTTGTTCCATGAATTGCATTTTATCTGTTTTTTTATCTGATTCTACTGCTTGCATCAGTTACCTGATGAAGAATAGAGTTCCATGTAGTCATGGCTCTATGTAGTACTGTGCGCCTCCCATAGTCTGTTCTGGACTTGAGGACTGTGAAGAGACCTCTGGTGGTGGGGTATGCATGGGTGTTTGCTGTGTGCCAGTAGTTCAAACAGACAGCTCGGTGCATTCAGCATGTCAATACCTCTCACAAATACAAGTAGTGATGAAGTCAATCTCTCCTCCACTTTGTGCCAGGATAGATTGACATGCATATTATTCATATTTGATCTCTGTGTACATCCAAGTGCCAGCTGTGCTGCCCTGTTCTGAGCCAATTTCAATTTTCCTAAGTCCCTCTTTGTGGCACCTGACCACACGACTGAACAGTAGTCCAGGTGTGACAACACTAGAGCCTATAGGACCTGCCATGTTGATAATACCGTTAAGAAGGTAGAGTAGCGCTTTATTATGGACAGTCTTCTCCCCTTCTTAGCTACTGTTGTAACGATGTTTTGACCATGACAGTTTACAATCCAGGGTAACTCCAAACAGTTTAGGCACCTCAACTTGCTAAATGTACACATTATTTATTACAATATTTAGTTGAGGTTTAGGGTTTAGAGAAGGATTTGTCCCAAATACAATGAATTCCTACCGCAAACTTTTCATCTGGATCTTCACAACTAGCTAACCGCAATCCCTGGCTAGCGTTTCCATCCCGGAGCAAGCACCAATTAGCCTGAAGCTAGCCCGGCCAGTGCTCCTGTGCTTTCACCGAAGCCCACTCCTGGGCTACAATATCCGGACCCGTTCTACTGCCGGTACAGGGCACGGAACCCCACCAATCCTCTACGACTGGAATACCGACATAATCTGCCCGAGGATTCCAACAGGCCCCTCAGGCGCGATGCCCGCTGAAGGCCAATTCTGCTAACCTGCTAGCTACCTAGAGCTACTTGGAACCCTACTAATTCCACGACTGGTCTATCGACGTCACCGCACGAAGAGGCAAAAACAGACTTACCCCCATTTGCTAACTGCTTGCTCGCTCCGGTCTGCTAACTGCTAGCCCCTCCTAACTGCTTGCTTGCTAACCCGGTCTGCGAACTGCTAGCTTGCCAGTCCCGGTCTGCTAACTGCTAGCTTGTTTAGCCACGGCCTACTAACTGTTAGCTTGTTAGCATCGGCCTGCTAACTATCTGAATCGCCGTGTCCCCATGTTCACTTGGCTACGCATGCCTCTCTCTAATATCAATATGCATCGTCCATTACTGTCCTGGTTAGTGATTACTGTCTTATTTCACTGTAGAGCCTCTAGCCCTGCTCAATATGCCTTAACCGACCATGTTGTTCCACCTCCTACATATGCAATGACATCACCTGGTTTAACTTCTTTGATATAGGGGGCAGCATTTTCACTTTTGGATGAATTACGTGCCAATAGTGAACTGCTTCCTACTCTGTCCCAGATGCTAATATATGCATATTATTATTACTATTGGATATAAAACACTCTGAAGTTTCTAAAACTGTTTGAATGATGTCTGTGAGTATAACAGAACTCACATGGCAGGCAAAAACCTGAGAAAAAATTCAAACAGGAAGTGAGAATTCTGAGAGTGGTCGATGTTAAAGTCATCGCCTATTCAATTCCCTGTAATATATGGATCTGTTTGCACTTCCTACGCCTTCCACTAGATGTCAACAGTCAGTAGAACGTGGAATGAAGCTTATGCTGTGTTGTGGGACTGGATGGGAGGTGTTTGAGTCAGTGGTCTGGCAGAGTGCCAGTTCTTGGTCACGCACTTTCCTCATGATATCGTCATGCGTTCCATTACTTATAGAGACCGAAAAGAATGCTCCGGTTGGAACGTTATTGGATATATATGATAACAACATCCTGAAGATTGATTCTCTACTAAGTTTGACCAGTTTATTTGACTTGTAATATAAGTTTTCGTCCGACGTTTGCCTGCATCTGCGCGAGCGTTTGGACATGTGTACTACACATGCTAGCAAAATTAGCTAATTGGACATAAGTAATGGACATTATCGAACAAAACAACGATTTATTGTGAAACTAGGATTCCTGGCACTGCATTCTGATGAAGATAATCAAAGGTAAGGGAATATTTATGATGTAATTTCGTATTTCTGTTGACTCCAACATGGCGGAGAAATGTTGTTTCTATCTGAGCGCCGTCTCAGATTATTGCATGGTGTGCTTTTGACACAGCGGTTGCATTAAGAACAAGTGTATCTTTAATTATATGTAAAACATGTATCTTTCATCAAAGTTTATGATGAGTATTTCTGTTATTTGACGTGGCTCTCTGTAATTACTCCGGATATTTTGGAGGCATTTCTGAACATGGCGCCAATGTAAACTGAGATTTGTGGATATAAATATGCACATTATTGAACAAAACATAAATGTATTGTGTAACATGGTGTCATATGAGTGTCATCTGATGAAGATGTTTAAAGGTTAGTGATTAATTTTATCTCTATTTCTGCTTTTTGTTACTACTATATTTTGCTGGGAAAATGGCTGTGTTTTTCTGTGGCTATGTACTGAGCTAACATAATTGTTTGGTGTGCTTTCCCCGTGAATCCTTTTTGAAATCAGACATGTTGGCTGGATTCACAACATGTGTAGCTTTAATTTGGTGTCTTTCATGTGTGATTTCATGAAAGATTGATTTTTATAGTAATTTATTTGAATTTGGCGCTCTGCATTTTTTCTGGCTTTTGGCCAAGTGGGACGTTAGCGTCCCACATATCCCAGAGAAGTTAACCTCTTGGCGCTAGGGGTCAGATTGTTTTTAACGTTCCCAAGGTAAATGGACTATTTCCCAGGTCCAGATCGTAGAATATGCAAATAATTTACAGATTAGAATAGAAAACACTCCAAAATTTCCAAAATATTGTCTGTGAGTATAACAAAACTGATTCTCAGGCGAAAACCTGAGGAAATCTAAACCGGAAGTGATTTTTTTTATTTTTTTTATCTGTGTTTCCTTGCCCGTCTTTCTTCCATTTAAAGGGGTATCAACCAGATTTCTTTTCCAATGGCTTCCTCAGGCTGTGACCAGGCTTTAGACATAGTTTCAGGCTTTTATTTGAAAAATGAGCGAGAATTTTCAAAACTAGTCAAGTGTCCTTTGATTAGTTCCTGCGCGCGAGAGGGGTAGCTCTCCATTTTCTTTCTCTCTTTTATTGAATAGGTTACGGTCCGGTTGAAATATTATCGATTATGTTTGTTAAAAACAACCTGAGGATTGATTATAAAAAACATTTCACATGTTTCTACGAACATTACGGATACTTTTTGGAATTTTCATCGAACAGAACGAGGCTTTGGTTTTCTGAACATAACGCACAACCCAAATGGTGTTTTTTGTTATAAAAGTAATATTTATCGAACAAAAAGAACATTTATTGTGTAACTGGGAGTCTCGTGAGTGCAAACATCCGAAGATTATCAAAGGTAAGCGATTCATTTTATTGCTTTTCTGACTTTCGTGACCATGCTAATTTGGGGCTAGCTGTTCTAGCATTGATTGATACACTCACAAAAGCTTGGATTGCTTTCGCTGCAAAGCATATTTTCAAAATCTGACACGATAGGTGGATTAACAACAAGCTAAGCTGTGTTTTGGTATATTTCATTTGATTCATGTTTATAAATATTTTTTGTAATATTTTGCGCCCTGCAATTCAGCGGTTGTTTAGGAAATGATCCCGCTACAGGGATCCGTAGCGCAGAGAGGTTAAACGTCTCTAGAGACTATATCTCTCTCATCATTACTCAATGCCTAGGTTTACCTCCAATGTACTCACATCCTAACATACATTTGTCTGTACACTATGCCTTGAATCTATGCTATGGTGCCCAGAAACCTGTTCCAAACGTGCTAGACGGCCAGTTCGTATAGCATTTGCGGTACCTTATCCTACTTCTCCTATTTTCCTCTGGTGATGTAGAGGTTATCCAGGTCCTGCAGTGCCTAGCTCAACTCCCACTCCACAGGTGCTCTCCTTTGTTGACTTCTGTAACTGTAAAAGCCTTGGTTTCATGCATGTTAACATTAGAAGCCTACTCCTTAAGTTTGTTTTACTAACTGCTTTGCACACTCTGCTAACCCGGATGTCTTAGCCGTGTATGAATCCTGACATAGGAAACCACCAAAAACACTGAAATCTCCATCGCTAACTATAACATTTTCCACCAAGATAGAACTGCCAAAGGGGGCGGTGTTGCAATCTACTGCAAAGATAGCCTGCAGAGTTCTGTATTATACCAAGTCTGTACCCAACAATTCGAGCTTCTACTTTCTAAAATTCACCTTTCCAGAAACAAGTTTCTCACTGTTGCTGCTTGCTATAGACCTCCCTCTGTCCCCAGCTGTGCTCTCGTACCATATGTGAATTGATTGCTCCCATCTATCTTCTGAGCTCGTGCTACTAGGTGACCTAAACTGGGACATGCTTAACACCCTGGCCATCCTACAATCTAAGCTTGATGCCCTCAATTTCACACACACACACACACACACACCACACACACACACACACACACACACACACACACACACACACACACACACACACACACACACACACACACACACACACACACACACACACACACACACACCACAACCACAACACCCAGCACACAGACCAACACCAACACTACACAACATGCCACCACACACACACACACACACACAATGAACCTACCAGGTACAACTCCAAATCCATAAACGCAGGCACCCTCATAGATGTCATCCTAACTAACTCACCCTCCAAATACACCTCTGCTGTTTTCAATCAAGATCTCAGCAATCACTGCCTCATTGCCTGCATCCGTAATGGGTCTGCGACCAAACCACCACCCCTCATCACTGTCAAATGCTCCCTAAAACACTTCTGTGAGCAGGCCTTTCTAATCGACCTGGCCGGGGTATCCTGGAATGACATTGACCTCATCCCGTCAGTAGATGATGCCTGGCTATTCTTTAAAAGTGCCTTCCTCACCATCTTAAAAAGGTATGCCCTATTCAAAAAATTTTGAACTAGGAATAGATATAGTCCTTGGTTCACTCCAGACMTGTCTGCCCTTGACCAGCACAAAAACATCCTGTGGCGTTCTGCATTAGCATCGAATAGCCCCCGTGATATGCAACTTTTCAGGGAAGTTAGGAACAAATATACACAGGCAGTTAGGAAAGCTAAGGCTAGCTTTTTCAAACATAAATTTGCATCCTGTAGTACTAACTCAGAAAAGGTCTGGGACACTGTAAAGTCCATGGAGAATAAGAGCACCTCCTCCCAGCTGCCCACTGCTCTGAGGCTAGGAAACACTGTCACCACCGATAAATCCACTATAATTCAGAATTTCAATAAGCATTTCTCTACGGCTGGCGATGCTTTCCACCTGGCTACCCCTACCCCGGCCAACTGTCCGGCATCCTCCATGGCAACCCGCCAAAGCCCCCACCATTTCTCCTTCACCCAAATCCAGATAGCTGATGTTCTGAAAGAGCTGCAAAATCTGGACCCCTACAAATCAGCCGGGCTGGAATATCTGGACCCTCTCTTTCTAAAATTATCTGCCGAAATTGTTGCAACCCCTATTACTAGCCTGTTCAACCTCTCTTTCGTGTCGTCTGAGATTCCCAAAGATTGGAAAGCTGCCGCGGTCATCCCCCTCTTCAAAGGGGGTGACACTCTTCACCCAAACTGCTACAGACATATATGTATCCTACCCTGTCTTTCTAAGGTCTCGGAAAGCCAAGTTAACAAACAGATTACCAACCATTTCAAATCCCACCGTACCTTCTCCGCTATGCAATCTGGTTTCAGAGCTGGTCATGGGTGCACCTCAGCTACGCTCAAAGTCCTAAATGACATCATAACCGCCAACGATAAGAGACATTACTGTGCAGCCGTATTCATCGACCTGGCCAAGGCTTTCGACTCTGTCAATCACCACATTCTTATTGGCAGACTCGACAGCCTTGGTTTCTCAAACGATTGCCTCGCCTGGTTTACCAACTACTTCTCTGATAGAGTTCAGTGTGTCAAATCGGAGGGCCTGTTGTCCGGACCTCTAGCAGTCTCTATGGGGGTGCCTCAGGGTTCAAACCTTGGGCAGACTCTCTTTTCTGTATACATAAATGATGTTGCTCTTGCTGCTGGTGATTCTCTGATACACCTCTACGCAGACGACACCATTCTGTATACTTCTGGCCCCTCTTTGGACACTGTGTTAACTAACCTCCAGACGAGCTTCAATGCCATACAACTCTCCTTCCGTGGCCTCCAACTGCTCTTTAACGCAAGTAAAACTAAATGCATGCTCTTCAACCGATCGCTGCCTGCACCTGCCCGCCTGTCCAACATCACTACTCTGGACGGCTCTGACTTAGAATATGTGGACAACTACAAATACCTAGGTGTCTGGTTAGACTGTAAACTCTCCTTCCAGATTCACATTAAGCATCTCCAATCCAAAATTAAATCTAGAATCGGCTTCCTATATCGCAACAAAGCATCCTTCACTCATGCTGCCAAACATACCCTCGTAAAACTGACCATCCTATCGATCCTCGACTTCGGTGATGTCATCTATAAAATATCCTCCAACACTCTACTCAACAAACTGGATGCAGTCTATCACAGTGCCATCCGTTTTGTCACCAAAGCCCCATACACTACCCACCCTTGCGACCTGTACACTCTCGTTGGTTGGCCCTCGCTTCATACTCGTCGCCAAACTCACTGGCTTTTCAACATTAACAACAGTATCCAAACAATGTTTTAGCTGCATTCGCAGTTTGTGAAAATTTTGCGCTATCAAGAAGCATTTTCTTTCCATATACTCAGAGACAGAGTGAATGTGCACTGTAAATAGGCTACAGAGCACCAAGCAGCAACTCTTTGTACTGTAGCTATGGGTTGGGATTACGGTTCATTGTTTAGCTAGCTAGCTAAACAAAATACCCCACTTTGCCAGATCAAGTTAGCCAGGTGTGTCTGGGGATGATTACGGCCATCTATTGTATTTCATGAACGTATCTAGACAATCTTGACTCATCCACTTAACTGGGGGGTGGTTATAGCATTTCTTTCACATGACCCATCAATTTAGACAAGTGTGTCTCGGTAAGCATAATCTAATATTTACAAAATATGTTTTATCTGAACACGTTCTATGTTTGATATTGCTACTATAAATAACCATGTAAGTCGCTCTGGATAAGAGCGTCTGCTAAATGACTTAAATGTAAATGTAAATGTAATTGTACTGTTTACAGCTTCTGTATCCTGTGCATGTGACAAATAAACATTGATTTTATTTGATACAGTATGTGTTTACCAGGTAACGTGAAGAACAACTATCACGGATTCCTCTGGAACTTTCATCACGCACACCTGGCCCATATTCCCACTGATTGTATTTGTATATATTTGCCCTTTGGTTTCCATTGGGTGGCCGATTATGTCCGTTGGTGCGTGTGAGTACCTGTGCTGTGTGTTTTGGCTTTTGTGCCATTGTGGACTGTGCAGATGATTACGGGTCTCGTCCCGTGTGTAAATCATTGTGCGCATGTGTTATTTATTCAAGGTACTACTCGCTCTTTTGTTTTGGGTTTCTACCCTGTGTTTTGTTATGTGTTTGTTTGGTCTTCGCCTCCGTGCCTTTACACGGCACGCCGTAATTTGGGTACAATAAAAAAACTATTACGCATTCCTGCGTCTGTCTCCCGAATAATTTATACCAGTGTGAAAACAATATGATTAAATTATATGCCAAGGACAAGATGAAGTGTATTTTTACTACTACTTTATGCTTCTACTTTCACCACTTGTAGTCTTGAAATCTTTGGTTGTTTACTACACTACCTTACTCACTCTGTTTAGCACACGGCCTCACGTGTGAATCCTTAAAGAGGTGTGTTGCGGTTAAGGCTTAAAAGGGTGTGTACGATGCTGAATAGGTGTAGACAAAGAAGAGCTCTCCAGTAGATGTACTAAAATATTCAAGTGCTATTTTCTCAAAAGTCGGGTTACAAATTTATCAACTTTCATGGAGGAATTACTTGCCTATTGCTCCTCAACTGCAGTGTATGATATACAAGTTTGTAGCTCTGAGTCTGCAATGTTATCCAATGTAAAAAACACCATTTTAAATGTTGCCACTTAAGACAGAATTGAGGTGGTGGGTCACAAATGGTTTGGCAGCCTTACCTATTCATTCAAACAATTGGAATACAAAAGAAGCCATCCATGGGCTATCAGGAAGACAATAGAATCTTGCCGTGTTGAGAGCATGTGAGAAGTGTTGAGTGTGTGCAAAATGACAGCAATGCTGACACATTTTTATAAAATGTTTCGATTGATATTAGATTAAGTAACCCTAAATGTAATCAGCTGTTTATGGGCTATTACTTCATTTTTGTAATTGGATTAAATCATCCCTGTTACATGTAAACCGTTACTACCCAACCCTGTGTGTATAGATAATATGTATATGCCGCATGTAGTGGCAACCACCTACAATCTCTCAACTAAAACTGTAAAAGCACCAAATACTGAAGAATTTCTCTGAGAGCGCCAGAGCCACCAGCCACCTGAATCCTATAGCAGCATTGAACCAATTATCCCTTGTCACTCCCCAACCTCCTCCCACCACCTCCTCCCCCTTCGGCTGGCAGGGTCTACCGGGGATGCTGGGCTGTATGGGCCGTGGGCTGATCTGACATCGGAGCCCCTGTTGTTCCTCTTTTGTTGCTCTTTTCCCAGCCGGCAACCCTTCAGTTTTGTGGAAGAGAGACCTCTCCTTGTTCCCTTCAGCAGCTCCACCCCTCCCCTCCCTCCATACCTCCCCTCCTCACTCCCAGGCGTTGGGTAGAGAGGGAACAGCCAGTGCTCTAGGAACACACGGGGAGAGAAGTTGCCAGCGGGTAGTCATGGCAGCAGCTTCTCTCTCACCCGCCACTTCCCCCGGCCTCACTCTCTAGAAAAAAAGGGAGTGTGGAGAATTGCAGGGCTCCTCAAACACTCTCTCTCTCTTTCTTCTCTCTCTCTCTCAATTCAATTTCAGTTTCAATTTAAGGGCTTTATTGGCATGGCAAACATATGTTAACATTGCCAAAGCAAGTGAACTAGATCTCTCTCTCTCTATCTCTAATTCTTTATCTTTATTTGTCTCCCTTTTTCTCTCAATTCAATTCAATTCGAAAGGCTTTATTGGCATGGAAAGCGTTACTACATACATTGACAAAGCAAACCTTTTGACACATATCAAATCAATGACGACGCAGATAGATAATTATAATAGGAAAAATAATTATACTCAATGAATAATAACAATTAACAGCACAACAGAGTAAGAAATTAATGAGGACATTAATTAAATAGTGAGAAAGACACAGGTAGTAATGTTTTTGTCCTGGTTGGTCGTTCATCTGGATGCCCCTAACGGTGTGGCAGGAAGCTACATATTTTGCAGCTAAAATGGCACAAAGGGATTAGATATTGGATTTTCTCCTTTGCTGTTTTAAAATCTTTGTATTTGTTTTCAATTTTGGGGAAGAAAATTGCCCATAAGTCGGCATGGTTCAGTGTATGAAAAATGCAGTTTTGTCTTGACCTCACTGAGAGCAGAGTGAGCAAAACCTGCCCTCTGTGGGTAGCCGGATCTGCCTATGATGGAATGTTTCTATGGCCACGCTGAGTCTGTACATAGTCAGTGTTTTTCTCAGTTTTGTAGTTGTGGCCAGATAGTCTGTTTAGAGCGGGGATTATGAACTAGATTCAGCCGCGGGCCAATGTTTTTCTTGAGCGGTTGGTCAGGGGGCCAGAATATAATTACAAATCATTTGTAGACTACCAATTGACCACATTAACTTATATGACCACTCTATGGACAGATGAGACTCTCACAAACATGATGGTGTTACGTTTTGCTCTACAACCCCCAGAACTGTCACGGGACTCGTCTGAAGGTAACTCAGTACCTGTTTATAAAATGAATGGAATTATGGACGTAGTTTCATTGCAACAAAAAAAGGGGTTAAATACTGTATGTGTCCTGAGCTTTCTTATATCTCCTAGATCTCCTATATATCTCCAATATAGGACAGACACTTCAAAACCTTATTCCTACAGATTTTTTCTTTCTGTTTTTCCATTTATTTAATGCATTTCTATGGGCTATAGTAGTAAAACCCAAATTCAATATTTTAACCCCAAATATATATATATATATATATATATATATATTGATACCTACAAGGGTCCTAAAATCAAATAGCTAAAAGATCCATGGTATGACCATCTTAAAAAATGGCCCCCTGTAAAGTAGTGAACATTATGCCATAATCCAGTCCGTGTAATCATACTGTGGGATTCCAGTTCCATATTTTACAGTAGCCAGACAGTGGGCGTGATATGCCATGTGAACCATATAATGCCCTTATACTTCTGAGTAAAGTTAAACGAAAGTATACGAACGCCTCGACCTCACTTCTTATAAACATAAGCAATCTTAACAGTGGGACGTCACAATTGGCGACGAGTGAAACGCACAAGAGAAGAATGCAAATTACCAGATGAACTGCGTGCCCCTGTGAGTAAATGTAGATTGCAACAACAGCCTAGCTAACGTTGGAATCAGCTAGCTAGCATTGTGCATTATGGTACAATACCACGATGGCTAGTTTAGCACATTTTCTGATGTGCACACAGAACACAGCTCAATCAACTCAAGGTGTAAAAAATGGATCAATAGATTCAACAGTTTTCTAGTGGCATTAGACATTGAGGATAACACACAGAAAAGTGCATTTGTTACTCTACGCATGGCCGGATTTGTATGATATATTTGACACACTGCTAGATACCAGAGCGGCTGATGACTATGAAACAACTGTAGCTAAGCTCAATGCATATTTCTGTCCAAAAGTCAACACCGAATATGAAACCTACATTTTCAGACAAGCAAGACAAAATGATAACCGAAGCCTTGGATGCTTACCACAAACGTTTGAGGCAATTAGCATCCACATGGGAGTTTGCAAATGTTGATAAAGAAATAAAGTAACAGATAATACTTAGCTGCAGTTCCCTGCTCCTCCGCCGGGTGGCGCTAAAAGATGGTTCAACGGCTCTCCAAAAACTACTTGATACAGGTAGGGCACAAGAGATGTTAGATAAACAAGCTGCAGGCATGGAGAATGCTCAATCAGAATCAAAAAAATAATTTTCAGTGTGCACTGCGCAAAATAACAAATTTAACAAAAGCCAGGGCTACAAAAATGAAAGTGACAAATGTCAAAACAAAACATGCAATAACTGTGGAGGAAAATCAAATCAAAAGTTATTTGTCACATGACGTGGACACTGAGGATAACACACAGAAAAGGGCATTACTGTTACGCAGGGCAACTGATGACTATGAAACAGCTGTAGCCAAGCGCAAAGCATATTTCTGACCAAAGGTCAGCACAGAATATGAAACCTACATTTTCAGACAAGCAAGACAAAATGAAAATGAAGCCTTGGACACTTACCACAAAAGATTGAGGCAATTAGCATCCAGAATATGAAACGGAACTAGAAACTCTCGACCCGATCTGATACATGATACATCCCCGTCGATGTTAATGGGGGCCTGTTGGGCCCTTCTTTTCCTGTAGTCCACGATCAGCTCCTTTGTCTTGCTCACATTGAGGGAGAGGTTGTTGTCCTGGCACCACACTGCCAGGTCTCTGACCTCCTCCCTATTGGCTGTCTCATCATTGTCGGTGAACAGACCACTGTTGTGTCGACAGCAAACATAATGATGGTGTTGGAGTCGTGCTTGGCCAAGCTGTCATGGGTGAACCGGAAGTACAGGATGGAACTAAGCACGCACCCCTGGGGGGCCCCCATGTTGAGGCTCAGCATGGCAGATGTGTTGTTGCCTACCCTTACCACCTGGGGGTGGCCCGTCAGGAAGTCCAGGATCCAGTTGCAGAGGGAGGTGTTTAGTCCCAGGGTCCTTAGCTTAGTGATGAGCTTTGTGGGCACTATGATGTTGAATGCTGAACTATTCCAACACGACGGAGGAAAAACAAACTGCCCTGCAAGGGGGGAAAGATTTTAAGGATGTGGAAAGTTGAATCACTTAAAAAAATGCTGAAGATCGCAAATCACAGAGTCCACTCTTTCAGTTGCTGAAAAGGTAACACAACAGCTTCCGAAACACAAAGTGCACGAAGTGCAGTCACAAGATGACAAAAAGACACAAAAACAAGACACATCACCAAGGTCGGATGATGATGATTATGTGTTTATTGTGTGGACACTACAGAAACCAATCGCAACCACACATCCAAATTACCATTATGAACACAACTGTGGATGTTATTGTTGATTCGGGAGCAAGCGTTAACATTGTTGAGGATGTCACATGTGACAAGTTAGCTGCATGTCACATGTGACAAGTTAAAGCCCAGCTTTCTATTAAAGCAGGTTACGGCAAACATCTTTGCTTATGGCTCATCCGAACCACTTCCACTGAGTGGAAAATTCACAGCACCAGTCTGCTTCAAGACTAAGATGGAGGATACCAATTTCTATATAATAAAATATTACTCTGGTTCACTACTTAGCTGTCAGACAGCAACAGACATTGGACTTCTGAAAATAATCAACTCTCTGTCCATTACAAATGGACCAGTTGATGATTCATTCTTAAAGATACTCACCTTGTGTTCCTTGTTCTTGTGAAGAAGATTTGAGTTTTCCTTGGGATATCGTTCTTGATTGTGTCGGAGTGTTTGAGAAGGAAAAATGACCTCAATAAAGAACTTTGTTCAATTAAGAACTACCTGCTCCTGACTCGTTTATTCCACCTTTCCGCTTTAGAGCAACCTCCAAGTACTTGGTCCGCTCACATAGATCTCAAGATGAACACAACGCAAGTCTCAAAGCTGTTTTCAGAGATTGAGAGAGAGAAATCTCACGTTGAAGAAAGAAAAATGCGAATACAGCAAAACAAAACTTGAGTTTTACGGCTATGTTTTCTCAGAGAAAGGCATTTCGGCGGATCCAAAGAAAATCAAATCCATACCAAATCTGCCAGCACCCCAAAATTTTGCGGAAGTTCGTGGTCTGCTGTGTATGATACAATACTGCTCACGGTTCATACCAGACTTCGCAACAACCGAACAGCCTCTTCATGAGCTCACAAGAAAAGATCACACCTGGTCATGGGGACCACAGCACCAGTCTGCGATTAAAAAAATAAGAGCACGTCTGATGCAGCACACTACGACAGCCTACATTGACCCAGCCAAGAGGTCGATACTGTTAGTTGATGCCAGCCCAGTTTGTTTAGATGCCATAGTAAGTCAGCACAACCCTACAAGTGACAGACGCCCATATCATCAAATATGCCAACCAAGCGCTTTCAGAGGTTGAACAGCACTACTCACAAACCGAGAGAGAAGCTCTGGTGATCATCTAGGCATGTGAACACTTTCACTTGTATCTCTACGGAGCTCACTTCACAGTCATCACAGACCATAAACTAGAGCTTATCTTCAGCAACCCAAATGCCACACCCCCAGCACGACGTGAGCGATGGAGACTGACTACAACCCTACAGATACACTTTGAAGTACAAAGCCGGTAAAGACAACCCTGCCGACTACATGTCAAGACATCCCATCACAGGGGAAACAACACAAAGAATCTCTCGCATGGCAGAGGAATATGTGAACCTTATCATTGACAACACAGTACTCAAAGCGATGACTATAGAAGCGGTGCAAGAAGAGACAAAGAAAGACTCAGCTCTACAGAAGGTGATGCACCTGTTGTCCACAAGAACCTGGCAAAATTCACAACATGACACAAAATATGCTGATTTCATTACATTAAAAGCATTCTTTCGCATGAGACATGAACTATCAACTCACAAGCAAACGTCATTCTGAGAGGAACATGGCTCGTTCTTCCAGGCTCTCGCCATAAAAAACAATCAACCTTGCTAACACACAAGACATCTAGGTATTGTGAAAACAAAACAGCTACTGAGAGAGAAGGTTTGGTTTCCAGGCATAGATGACATTGTTATGCGGGTGAATGAGGACCCAAAAGCGACGTAATAGAAACAGAGTCTTTATTCCAGTATCAAACAAACAATGATTCTCCTGGATATATCAAAGGTAAATCCAAAACAGGAAACTGAAATCCTCTCGTCAGTAGAGAGGAACGACAGGAGACGCGACCACAGACTGCAGGTCGCTTCAGGAAAGACACAGGCCGTAGCTGACATAGACACCTGCTCACACGCAGCATCTGAAGAAGGCAAAAACACGAAAGGGCGGAACAAGGACACAGGAACAGCAAACATCAAACAAGAATCCGACAAGGACAGAAGCGGAAAACAGAGGGAGAAATAGGGACTCTAATCAGAGGGCAAAATAGGGGACAGGTGTGAAAGAGTAAATGAGGTCGTTAGGAGAATGAGAAACAGCTGGGAGCAGGAACGGAACGATAGAGAGAGAGAGCGGGAGAGGGAGAGAGGGAGGAGGAGAGAGAGAGAGAGAAAGAGGGAAAGACCTAATAAGACCAGCAGAGGGAAGCACAGGGACAAGACATGAAGATCAAAGACAAAACATGACAGTACCCCCCACTCACCGAGCCCGCTCCTGGCGCACTCGAGGAGGAACCCTGGCGGCAACGAAGGAAATCATCAATCAACGAACGGTCCAGCACGTCCCGAGATGGAACCCAACTCCTCTCCTCAGGACCGTAACCCTCCCAATCCACTAAGTACTGGTGACACGTCCCCGAGAACGCATGTCCATGATCTTCCGTACCTTGTAAATAGGAGCGCCCTCGACAAGGACGGGGGGGGGGGAGGGAAGACGAACGGGGGCGCGAAGAAAAGGCTTGACACAAGAGACATGGAAGACAGGGTGGACGCGACGAAGATGTCGCGGAAGAAGCAGTCGCACAGCGACAGGATTGACGACCTGAGAGACACGGAACGGACCAATGAACCGCGGAGTCAACTTGCGAGAAGCTGTGTAAGGGGAAGGTTACGAGTGGAAAGCCACACTCTCTGACCGCGACAATACCTAGGACTCTTAATCCTACGTTTATTGGCGGCTCTCACAGTCTGCGCCCTGTAACGGCAAAGTGCAGACCTGACCCTCCTCCAGGTGCGCTCACAACGTTGGACAAAAGCCTGAGCGGAGGGAACGCTGGACTCGGCGAGCTGGGACGAGAAACAGAGGAGGCTGGTACCCAAGACTACTCTGAACCGGGGATAGCCCGGTAGCAGACGAAGGAAGCGAGTTGTGAGCGTACTCAGCCCAGGGGAGCTGTTCTGCCCAAGACGCAGGTTTCGAAACGAAAGGCTGCGTAATATGCGACAAATCGACTGATTGGCCCTTTCTGCTTGACCGTTAGACTGGGGATGAAACCCGGAAGAGAGACTGACGGAAGCACCAATCAAACGACAGAACTCCCTCCAAAACTGTGACGTGAATTGCGGACCTCTGTCTGAAACGGCGTCTAACGGGAGGCCATGAATTCTGAACACATTCTCAATGATGATTTGTGCCGTCTCCTTAGCGGAAGGAAGCTTAGCGAGGGGAATGAAATGTGCCGCCTTAGAGAACCTATCGATAACCGTAAGAATCACAGTCTTCCCCGCAGACGAAGGCAGACCGGTAATAAAGTCTAAGGCGATGTGAGACCATGGTCGAGAAGGAATGGGAAGCGGTCTGAGACGACCGGCAGGAGGGAGAGTTACCTGACTTAGTCTGCGCGCAGTCCGAACAAGCAGCCACGAAACGGCGCGTGTCCCGCTCCTGAGTAGGCCACCAAAACCGCTGGCGAATAGAAGCAAGCGTACCCCGAACGCCGGGGTGGCCAGCTAACTTGGCAGAGTGAGCCCACTGAAGAACAGCCAGACGAGTAGAGACAGGAACGAACAGAAGGTTACTAGGACAAGCGCGCGGCGACGCAGTGTGAGTGAGTGCTTGTTTACCTGTCTCTCAATTCCCCAGACAGTCAACCCGACAACACGCCCTTCAGGGAGAATCCCCTCGGGGTCGTAGAAGCCACAGAAGAACTAAAGAGACGGGATAAGGCATCAGGCTTGGTGTTCTTATTTCCCGGACGATAGGAAATCACGAACTCGAAACGAGCGAAAAACAACGCCCAACGAGCTTGACGTGCATTAAGTCGTTTGGCAGAACGGATGTACTCAAGGTTCTTATGGTCAGTCCAAACGACAAAAGGAACGGTCGCCCCCTCCAACCACTGTCGCCATTCGCCAATGGCTAAGCGGATGGCGAGCAGTTGCGGTTACCACATCATAGTTGCGTTCCGATGGCGACAGGCGATGAGAAAAGTAAGCGCAAGGATGGACCTTATCGTCAGACTGGAAGCGCTGAGACAGAATGGCTCCACGCCCACCTCTGAAGCGTCAACCTCGACAATGAATTGTTTAGTGCTCTCAGGAGTAACAAGGATAGGGGCGGATGTAAAACGCTTCTTGAGGAGATCAAAAGCTCCCTGGGCGGAACCGGACCACTTAAAGCAAGTCTTGACAGAAGTCAGAGCTGTGAGAGGGGCAGCCACTTGACCGAAATTACGAATGAAACGCCGATAGAAATTAGCGAAACCGAGAAGCGCTGCAACTCGCCACGTGACTTAGGAACGGGCCAATCGCTGACAGCCTGGACCTTAGCGGGATCCATCTGAATGCCTTCAGCGGAAATAACAGAACCGAGAAATGTGACAGAGGAGACATAAAAGGCGCACTTCTCAGCCTCACGTAGAGACAATTCTCTAAAAGGCGCTGGAGTACACGTCGAACGTGCTGAACATGAATCTCGAGTGACGGTGAAAAAATCTGGATATCGTCAAGGTAAACGAAAACAAAAATGTTCAGCATGTCTCTCAGTACATCATTAACTAATGCCTGAAAGACAGCTGGAGCATTAGCGAGACGAACGGCAGAACCCGGTATTCAAAATGCCCTAACGGAGTGTTAAACGCCGTTTTCCACTCGTCCCCCTCTCTGATGCGTACGAGATGGTAAGCGTTACGAAGGTCCAACTTAGTAAAGATCCTGGCTCCCTGCAAAATCTCGAAGGCTGACGACAATAAGGGGAAGCGGATAACGATTCTTAACCGTTATGTCATTCAGCCCTCGATAATCCACGCAGGGGCGCAGAGTACCGTCCTTCTTCTTAACAAAGAAAAATCCCGCTCCGGCGGGAGAGGAAGAAGGCACCACGGTACCGGCGTCGAGAGAAACAGACGATAATCCTCGAGAGCCTTACGTTCGGGAGCGCCAGAGAGTATAGTCTACCCGAGGGGAGTGGTCCCCGGAAGGAGATCAATACAACAATCATACGACCGGTGAGGAGGAAGGGAGCTGGCTCTGGACCGACTGAAGACCGTGCGCAGATCATGATATTCCTCCGGCACTCCTGTCAAATCACCAGGTTCCTCCTGAGTAGAGGGGACAGAAGACACAGGAGGGATAGCAGACATTAAACACTTCACATGACAAGAAACGTTCCAGGATAGGATAGAATTACTAGACCAATTAATAGAAGGATTATGACATACTAGCCAGGGATGACCCAAAACAACAGGTGTAAAAGGTGAACGAAAAATCAAAAAGGAAATGGTCTCACTGTGGTTACCAGATACTGTGAGGGTTAAAGGTAGTGTCTCACATCTGATACTGGGAGAAGACTACCATCTAAGGCGAACATGGGCGTGGGCTTCCCTAACTGTCTGAGAGGAATGTCATGTTTCCGAGCCCATGCTTCGTCCATAAAACAACCCTCAGCCCCAGAGTCTATCAAGGACATGCAGGAAGCAGCCGAACCGGTCCAGCGTAGATGGACGACAAGGTAGTACAGGATCTTGATGGAGAGACCTGAGTAGTAGCGCTCACCAGTAGCCCTCCGCTTACTGATGAGCTCTGGCTTTTACTGGACAGACATGACAAAATGTCCAGCAGAACGCAATAGAGGCAAAGGCGGTTGGTGATTCTCCGTTCCCTCTCCTTGTCGAGATGCGAATACCTCCCAGCTGCATGGGCTCAGTCTCTGAGCCGGTGGGAGGAGATGGTTGAGATGCGGAGAGGGGAAAAAACGTTAACGCGAGCTCTCTTCCACGAGCTCGGTGACGAAGATCTACCCGTCGTTCTATGCGGATGGCGAGTGCAATCAAAGAGTCCACGCTGGAAGGAACCTCCCGGGAGAGAATCTCATCCTTAACCTCAGCGTGGAGTCCTTCCAGAAAACGAGCGAGCAACGCCGGCTCGTTCCAGTCACTGGATGCAGCAAGAGTGCGAAACTCTATAGAGTAATCCGTTATGGATCGATCACCTTGACATAGGGAAGCCAGGGCCCTGGAAGCCTCCTTCCAAAAACTGAACGATCAAAAACCCGTATCATCTCCTCTTTAAAGTTCTGATAAACGTTAGAACACTCAGCCTTGCTCTCCAGATAGCTGTGCCCCACTCCCGAGCCCGACCAGTAAGGAGTGATATGACGTAAGCGATCCGAGCTCTCTCTCTTGAGTATGTGTTGGGCTGGAGAGAGAACACAAATCACACTGGGTGAGAAAGGAGCGACACTCAGTGGGCTGCCCAGAGTAACATGGTGGGTTATTAACCCTAGGTTCCGGAGACTCGGAAGACCAGGAAGTAGCTGGTGGCACGAGACGAAGACTCTGAAACTGTCCTGAGAGATCGGAGACCTGAGCGGACAGGGTCTCAACGGCATGACGGCAGCAAGCAGACATTCCTGCTCGTGTCTGCCGAGCATTGCTCCCTGGATCTCGACGGCAGTGTTGCGAGAATCCGTAGTCGCTGGGTCCATTCTTGGTCGGATTCTTCTGTTATGCGGGTGAATGAGGACCCAAAAGCGACGTAATAGAAACAGAGTCTTTATTCCAGTATAAAACAAACAATGATTCTCCTGGATATATCAAAGGTAAATCCAAAACAGGAAACTGAAATCCTCTCGTCAGTAGAGAGGAACGACAGGAGACGCGACCACAGACTGCAGGTCGCTTCAGGAGACACAGGCCGTAGCTGACATAGACACCTGCTCACACGCAGCATCTGAAGAAGGCAAAAACACGAAGGGCGGAACAAGGACACAGGAACAGCAAACATCAAACAAGAATCCGACAAGGACAGAAGCGGAAAACAGAGGAGAAATAGGGATTCTAATCAGAGGGCAAAATAGGGGACAGGTGTGAAAGAGTAAATGAGGTCGTTAGGAGAATGAGAAACAGCTGGGAGCAGGAACGGAACGATAGAGAGAGAGAGCGGGAGAGGGAGAGAGGGAGGAGGAGAGAGAGAGAGAGAAAGAGGGAAAGAACCTAATAAGACCAGCAGAGGGAAGCACAGGGACAAGACATGAAGATCAAAGACAAAACATGACAGACATGGTGGAAAAAGCAATTCAGCAGCATTCCATGTCAAGCTGCCACTGCAGGAAATCCTACGGAACCAGTGTCTGTGTCGAAACTACCCAAAGGTCCATGGCTAGAAGTATCAGTTGATTTCTGCGGTCCTTTCCCATCAGGTGACTACCTACTTGTAGTTGTCGACGAATACTCAAGGTATCCGGAAGTTGAAATAGTAAAGTCCATATCTGCCACTTCTGTCATTCCCAAGCTTCTCTTCCTTTGGAGTACCTGACATTGTATAAACGAACAAGGGACTTCCCTTCAATGGACAGTCTTTCACAGATTTCAGCCACTATCTTGGATTTAAGCATAGAAAGATAACACCTTACTACCTGAGAGCTAATGCCAAAGCAGAACGCTTCATCAGACCACTCAAGAAAACTATCACAGCCACAAACTCTGAAGGAAAACTACTCAACAAACCCCAGCAGAGCTGATGTTTGGAAGAAGACTCTGCACTACACTTCCCACAATGCCTCACCTTGCACCAAGCTACGCGACACTGACCAATGTGCAAAGCAACGCATAAAAGAGACTGCTGACTACAAGAACTGAGCACGACCCTTCACGCTCAAACCAGGAGACACGGTACTCTACTGTCAGCATGTCAAAGGAAAACTCATGACTCCCTATGATCCTAAACCTTACAAAGTCATGAGAATCAAAAGATTGATGATAATGGTGACACACTTTTGACGTCTGGTAACCAGAAACTCATCCTTCTTCAAAAAGCTCCCACCGTCAATAACTGTGTACTTTGACCCCAAGCTGTCGGAAGAAGAGTTTAGATGCCGTAGTAAGTTACATGCCGCTGAACAACCAGATCAAGACCCAGATCCAGAACCAAACCCTCTATACTCTATTTGAACCAATAGAAGACCTCCAAGATGTCTCATTGAAGAGATGTAATCAATCAAGACTGTGACATAGTTCAAAACCTTAATGTTGTATCTCAAGTGAAATTACTACTGACCCGTAGTGATAACCTAAGTGTATCTTTATTTTGAAATAAGGGAGGGATGTAATGTAGTGAACATTATGCCATAATCCATTCCGTGTATTCGTACTGTGGGATTCGAGTACCATGTTTTTCAGTAGCCATACAGTGGGAGTGAAATGCCATGTGTACCCTGTAATGCCAGCATAATTCTGAGTAAAGTTAAACTAAAGTACACGAATGCCTCAACCTCAGTTCTTATAAATGTAAGCAATCTTAACTTCTCTAGGGTAGGGGAAAGCATTCGGAATTTTGGATGAAATGCATACCAAATTAAACTGCCTGCATCTCGGGCCCAGAATATACACTGCTCAAAAAAATAAAGGGAACACTTAAACAACACAATGTAACTCCAAGTCAATCACACTTCTGTGAAATCAAACTGTCCACTTAGGAGGCAACACTGATTGACAATACATTTCACATGCTGTTGTGCAAATGGAATAAACAAAAGGTGGAAATTATAGGCAACTAGCAAGACACCCCCAATAAAGGAGTGGTTCTGCAGGTGGTGACCACAGACCACTTCTCAGTTCCTATGCTTCCTGGCTGATGTTTTGGTCACTTTTGAATGCTGGCGGTGCTTTCACTCTAGTGGTAGCATGAGACGGAGTCTACAACCCACACAAGTGGCTCAGGTAGTGCAGCTCATCCAGGATGGCACATCAATGCGAGCTGTGGCAAGAAGGTTTGCTGTGTCTGTCAGCGTAGTGTCCAGAGCATGGAGGCGCTACCAGGAGACAGGCCAGTACATCAGGAGACGTGGAGGAGGCCGTAGGAGGGCAACAACCCAGCAGCAGGACCGCTACCTCCGCCTTTGTGCAAGGAGGAGCACTGCCAGAGCCTTGCAAAATGACCTCCAGCAGGCCACAAATAAGCGAAGATAAAAAAAATTGTAGAGTGGATTTATGAAAATATGTTGACAAACGTTACCTTATCCTAGTGAGATTTACACGGGTATCAAAACGTCGAGGCGGTTTAAGCCTGCACGAAACACAGACCTTATTTGAAGTAGATCAAGACATTCTCTATGGAAGACATGAACGGTAAAATAACGAAGGAACCCCTTTCAAATTCAGCCACAAGTTATTTCAGGAATTATAACGCGTCGACTATTTCTCTCTAAACCATATACCTTTGACTAATCCGGAAACTATCACCTCGAAAACAAAATGTTTATTCCGTTCCGTATTTTATCTAACGGGTGGCATCCATGAGTTTAAATATTATTGTTACATTGCACAACCTTCAATGTTGTCATAATTACGTAAAATTCTTGGAAATTAGTTCGCAAAGAGCCAGGCGGCCCAAACTGTTGCACATACCCTGACTCTGCGTGCAATGAACGCAAGAGAAATGACACAATTTCACCTGGTTAATATTGCCTGCTAACCTGGATTTCTTTTAGCTAAATATGCAGGTTTAAAAATATATACTTGTGTATTGATTTTAAGAAAGGCATTGATGTTTATGGTTAAGTACACGTTGGAGCAATGGCAGTCATTGATTGATTGTTTTTCATAAGATAAGTTTAAATGCTAGCTAGCAACTTACCTTAGCTTACTGCATTCGCTAACAGGCAGGCTCCTCGTGGAGTGCAATGTAATCAGGTGTTAGAGCATTGTACTAGTTAACTGTAAGGTTGCAAGATTGGATCCCCCGAGCTGACAAGGTAAAACATCTGTCGTTCTGCCTCGTTCCTAGGCCGTCATTGAAAATAAGAATGTGTTCGTAACTGACTTGCCTAATTAAATAAAGATTAAATAAAGGTGTAAAAAAATTAATTAAGATAAATTTTAAAAAATTCGGCAAATCGGCGCCCAAAAATACCGATTTCCGATTGTTATGAGAACTTGAAATCGGCCCCGATTAATCGGCCATTCCGATTAATCGGTCGACCTCTAGTCTGAACCCCTCCCTATGCAACTGGGTCCTGAACTTCCTGATGGGTGGTGAAGGTAGGCAACATCACATCCGGGGGACCCACAGGGGTGCGTGCTCAGCCCCCTTCTGTACTCCTGTTCACCCATGACTGCGTGACCACGCATGTCTCCAACTCAATCATCAAGTTGCTGACTACACAACAGTGGTAGGCCTGATTACCAATAACGATGAGACAGCCTACAGGTGAATGCCCTAGTAGATGAAAGCCCTGGCGGAGTGGTGCCAGGAAAATAACCTCTCTCTCAACAACAAAACGAAGGAGCTGATCATGGACTACAAAAGACAGCAGAGAGAGCACATCTCCATCCACATGGACAGGGCCGCAGTAAAGAGGGTGAAAGCCTCAAGTTCTTCAGCGTGCACATCACTGACAACCTGAAATGGTTCCGTCACACAGACAGCGTGGTGAAGAAAGCCTGGATAAATTCAGCATGGCCCTAAGACTATCATAGGATAGCCATTTGAAAGTAAACTTTTTATTTATCAAAATGTTATTTTTGCAGAAATGCCTTCTGAAACATGTGAAATTTCATGTGCCTTAATAACAAACTAGTATACCATCTGTAAATATGAATGTATGAAATGTATGAATGTATGAAAATATGAAATGAATTTATTATTACAAGCCTTGTTGGTTTACCATGGAAAAAGTCAGCAACCTTCCCGCTAGCCATGATTAGCTGAGATAATGAGTGGGCTGGACATGCCAACAGAGATGAGTTCGGATTGGTCTGCCATGTAGCTCACTTATATTTATAATATGAGCTGGACAGTATGTGTAGGTAATCCTCTCAAACGTGGATTTTTCACTTAGTAGAACTGCATAAGTGTTGCTCTCCACTTTCTGGAGGACAACGTTTTGAAATCAGTGGAATTAGAGTATCATAGCTAAGGAGATGGAGAAAATTCTGGAGTTTGATTGCAAATATGGAGATGGAGTCGAAAAGAGAATGCACAGAAGGCTGTTGCATAAAACATCTGTCTCTGGATTACATCTACTAACTAAGGGCAACCATGGCATCCGTGACAGAAAGGGAGAAGCGTCCATCCATGTATATGGGTAAGAGAGTCTAGCTAGCGACATTTTCAGATATTACACGTTTCTAATTTTGTTAGAAAGTCATTTTCATTTCAAATGAAAGTGTATTGTTAGCTACCTAGCTAAAATTAGCTGGCTTGCTAGCTAGCTAACGTTACGTGTATGATCTGTGTAGTAATATTATTCCTATCTCAGAGCCATTTGCATTGCTAGTTATAGACTAATGTCAGCTAGCTAATATTGAACCTGGTTGGTTAGCTACCTGCAGATTCATGTAGAGTAAAGTTATGAGTTGGGATTATGGTGAATTGTTTAAAGAGATGGGTGGGGCTAAAACTTAAAATATTGTGAATGACAGTGAATGAATGTAGAAAAAGAAGAGCTCTCCAGTATGTACCAAAACATTCAAGGACCATTGTGTCAAAAGTGAGGTTGCAAGTTTATCAACTTCCACAGCATAATTACTTTCATATTGTTCCTCAACTGTAGCGTATGATATTCAAGTTTTTGTGTCTGGAAGTAGCTAGCAAGCTAGCCAATGTTAGCCAGTTGACTGCTGTTATTAGGTCAGAACGCTCAAATCAGCACTACTCTTCGGCCAGAGCGTTCAGTGTGAGCTCTGAATGCTCCGAGAGCGAAATAGTCTGAAATTACGAACGGCTAATCTGACAACGCTCTCAGTTTACGAATGCCCAGGGCACACTCTAGTACTCCAGATAAAATTTACACCGGGGCTGTTGATTGCTCAAGCAATTTGGCCAATTAATTTATATAGATATTAAATCATCTTGAGCTCAAGTTGTTCCCCTGTTTTACCTCACTCCCGTGGGAAAATAAATCAGTATGTGTATCTTAAATTTTGACTGCACATACAGTGATTTACATAAGTATTGAGACACACATACCCCTTGATTTTTTCCACATTTTGTTACGTTACAGCATTATTCCAAAATGGATGAAATAGTTTTTCCCTCAATCTACACAAAATACCCCATAAAGACATAGCAAAAACAGGTTTTCAGACATTTTTCCAAATGTATTACAAATAGAAAATGGAAATATCACGAAAAATACAAAATAACAAAGTGAATGAAAGAAACAAAAATCGAAACAGTCCTGAAAGGTGACACAACACAAAACAGGAAACAACTACCCACAAACACCAGGTGGGAAAAGGCTACCTAAGTATGGTTCTCAATCAGAGACAACGATAGACAGCTGCCTCTGATTGGGAACCATACCAGGCCAAACACATAGAAATACAAAACATAGAATGAAAAACATAGAATGCCCACCCCAACTCATGCCCTGACCAAACCAAAATAGAGACATAAAAAGGAACTAAGGTCAGGACGTGACAGACAAGGTAAAAAAATAAAATAATCTGTAATTCTGCCCCTGAACAAGGCAGGTAACCCACTGTTCCTAGGTCGTCATTGAAAAGAAGTATTTGTTCTTTACTGACTTGCCTAGTTAAATAAAGGTAAAATAAAAAGATAATATATATAGACAGGTGTGTGCCTTTCCAAATCATGTCCAATCAATTGAATTTACCACAGGTGGACTCGAATTAAGTTGTAGAAACATCTCAAGGATGATCAATGGAAACAGGATGCCCCTGAGATCAATTTGGAGTGTCAGAGCAAAGGGGTATTTTGTAAATTAGTTGTATTTTTGTTTAACAAGGTGTAAGTACTTTTTTGACGGGGCACAACTATCAATGAAACAAACAACCGCCGTACTGCGCACATCCGTTTTTCAACAAAACAAAACAAATCACCCAAAATTGACATGTATTTTTCAGCTGCAATATTCCTGTCAGCAAGAGGGCACCACACTCATTTTAGTTCTAAAGTTGTTTTTTCACACAGTCTCCTTCGCATCCCTACATAGCCGTGGGAAGTAGGGGTGCTAAGGGTGCTGCAATACCCCCTGAAAAACCATAATAATTTTTTTTAAATATTAATGAAAACATTCAAACAAAAAATATATATACACTACCGGACAAAAGTTTTAGAACACCTACTCATTCAAGGGTTTTTCTTTATTTTTACTATTTTCCAAATTATAGAATAAAGGTGAAGACATCAAAACTATGAAAGAACACATATGCAATCATGTAGTAACCAAGAAAGTTACTACATGATTCCACATGTGTTATTTCATTGTTTTGATGTCTCCACTTTTATTCTACAATTTAGAAAATAGTCAAAATGACTACGTGTGTCCAAACTTTTGACTGGTACTGTACATATTGAAACATCTTGCATATCTTAATTTATTTCCACAATTAATGAATACTATGTTTAATAATGTAAGCAGTGCAGGCAACGGATTGTTACCTATAACCAGGATTACCATTAAAAATATATTTTTTTGGCAAGCAATTATTATTTTGGCAAACAATTATTGTGATTCATCCTATATTGTTGTCGCTAACATTATTACCCCATAGCAACAAATGTGGGATACATACTGTTAAGTTCCCCCAGTTTCTGTCTTGTGGGTTTGTATGTGTGTGTATTTCAGGAAATGGCTTCCTGGATTCCTAAAGCAGCTGATTGGTCGGCCCCATCGTTGATTGGAGCTCTGACCCCTCCCTCTCATCAGGGTATACAGCTGTCTCTTCATTACCAACTCCTTCTCCAGCTTGATAACAGCCAGTGTTCCTTTGTCAGAGAAAATAGCTTATTTGTATGTCCTGTGTTGGTTGTTGTGGTCAGTGAAAGTTGTTGACATTATTTTGTAGACGCTCCTTCAAAGTTGTGTATGACAATAGGACTTAGTGTTTTTGGTTATTTAAATGTTTCACTTAAATTATTGGTCAATTATTCTGTTTCATTTGTTCTCATGGGGGGGAGGGGAACGCACCTTGGGAGTGTTTAGGCAAGAGGCCTGCGGGCATACATAACCCGTAGTATTTAATCTGTCTATGCACACTAGGTAAGACCTGGTCGGACCACCCCCTGTGTTTTGGTTAGCGCGCCAGGTGGTGCTAAAGGTTAGGTGGTAAGGTAGAAGAGGGGACTCTTAATAACTTTAACTTTCTTTGCTTTGGTTCCATCCAGCCCCTTTTCCCCACTTTACTGTGTTCAGGAATAATAAATTCCCTGTAAACTGTATTTTTCTCTGCCTCTGTCGTCCTTCCCCGCACCTACGATAACATACTTTTTCACTCCACGGGCAGTTGAGATGTAGCAGGGTGTTGCATTCCCTCCTCCAAGATGCGTACGTCACACACACACACTCCCTACCCTTCCCCCGCAAACAACCACAAGCTCAGATGTTCAAAATTGTTCCATACCCGAGCCCAACTCAAGAAAAGACTTGATGTGCGAATGCATATACCAGTTGTAGCTGTTTGAGACGGCATGCAAAATTGATTAAGAATGGGGAGATTTGATTAACCAACGCCAAGTCCTAGCCGATGGCGCTCAGATACACTCTCTTCCCCTGAAACACACACACGCTGGTCCCCCGTTGTGACCATTTCCCCAAGCATTGCTGTGCAGTCAGACATTTGATTATTATTTGCCCCCTCTCTGATTGTCCTAGTGTTACCACCTCCCCATGGGTTACTGCAGCTAGTGTTGCCAGCACTGCCACACCCAAGCATCTCTGCAGTCAGACCTTTGATAATTTTGAGCCACTAGGGCCACAATAATTTGCACCCTCTCTGATTGTCCTAAAGTGTTACCCCCTCCCCATGGGTTACTGCACTACCTGGGTGGGGGTACCCCACTGGAATTCCCACCGGCTAGGTACAAGTTTGTCAAGGTTCTCATTAACAGCTTTGAGAAATTGATTTATTGTTACAGAGAAACTGGTATTCAAAAAAGAAAATCTGGGTTTAAACTTTGATCATTGGTGAACCAATTTCCTGATGTGTGTATGTTCAGCTCTCCTGCTATCTCTCTCAGAATGACCTTCTTGATCCAAATCAGTCAGGTTTCAAGACTAGTCATTCAACTGAGACTGCTCTTCTCTGTGTCACGGAGGCGCTCCGCACTGCTAAAGCTAACTCTCTCTCTCTGCTCTCATCCTTCTAGACCTATCGGCTGCCTTGATACTGTGACCATCAGATCCTCCTCTCCACCCTCTCCGAGCTGGGCATCTCCGGCGCGGCCCACGCTTGGATTGCGTCCTACCTGACAGGTCGCTCCTACCAGGTGGCGTGGCGAGAATCTGTCTCCGCACCACGTGCTCTCACCACTGGTGTCCCCCAGGGCTCTGTTCTAGGCCCTCTCCTATTCTCGCTATACACCAAGTCACTTGGCTCTGTCATATCCTCACATGGTCTCTCCTATCATTGCTATGCAGACGACACACAATTAATCTTCTCCTTTCCCCCCTCTGATAACCAGTGGTGAATCGCATCTCTGCATGTCTGGCAGACATATCAGTGTGGATGACGGATCACCACCTCAAGCTGAACCTCGCAAGACGGAGCTGCTCTTCTCCCGGGGAAGGACTGCCCGTTCCATGATCTCGCCATCACGGTTGACAACTCCATTGTGTCCTCCTCCCAGAGTGCTAAGAACCTTGGCGTGATCCTGGACAACACCTGTCGTTCTCAACTAACATCAAGGCGGTGACCCGTTCCTGTAGGTTCATGCTCTACAACATTCGCAGAGTACGACCCTGCCGCACGCAGGAAGCGGCGCAGGTCCTAATCCAGGCACTTGTCATCTCCCGTCTGGATTACTGCAACTCGCTGTTGGCTGGGCTCCCTGCCTGTGCCATTAAACCCTACAACTCATCCAGAACGCCGCAGCCCGTCTGGTGTTCAACTTTCCCAAGTTCTCTCACGTCACCCGCTCCTCGCTCGCTTCCAGTTGAAGCTCGCATCCGCTACAAGACCATGGTGCTTGCCTACGGAGCTGTGAGGGAACGGCACCTCCGTACCTTCAGGCTCTGATCAGCCCTCCCACCAAACAAGGGCACTGCGTTCATCCACTCTGGCCTGCTCGCCTCCCTACCTCTGAGGAAGTACAGTTCCCGTCAGCCCAGTCAAAACTGTTTCGTGCTCTGGCACCCAATGGTGGAACAAACTCCCTCACGACGCCAGGTCAGCGGAGTCAATCACCACCTTCCGGAGACACCTGAAACCACCTCTTTTAAGGAATACCTAGGATAGGATAAAGTAATCCTTTAACCCCCCCCCCCTTAAAAGATTTAGATGCACTATTGTAAATGGTTGTTCCACTGGATATCATAAGGTGAATGCACCAATTTGTAAGTCGCTCTGGATAAGAGCGTCTGCTAAATGACTTAAATGTAAATGTAAATGTAATGTAAATGTATGTCATAGTGTTGAATTATCTATGCTTTTAAGATTTGGATTTATTTTGTATAATTTTTATTGTGAAGATCTCTGCTAGGTACCATTTGCTAATTGTATCGGGTAACTCTAATCAATCGGATTACATTTAAATGGATACGAACCGTACTCCTCACATCTTTGAGTAATATTCCTTGAATTATTATTTGGTGAAATGTCAAATGGAAAATGCTATTGACAATACGCATACACTGCATAACCAAAAATATGTGGACACCTGCTCGTAGAATATCTCATTACAAAATCATGGGCATTAATATGGAGTTCCGCCCTGCCTTTGCCGCTATAACAGCCTTCACTCCTCTGGGAAGGCTTTCCACTAGAATGAATGAAAATGTTATTCCGTGTTAAATTGCCAATTGGCAACCCCTCCCTTATGGGATTATTGACACATAAACAAACATTACAATAATTCACGAGGGTAATTAAATAATAATTCTTCTTCTGGCATTCTCTGCATTGTGCATCACATACAGAGTGAAAAAATAAAAAGTAAATCAATACATAATAGTAAATAAGGTTATCCAAACAATAATTACATCCCTAGAACAGTAAAATAATATACATACATATATACATTAACTAAAAATTTAAAAAAAACGTTGTTCAAAGATAATTCGTAAAAATCCAAATAACTTCACAGATCTTCTTTGTGCTTGTTCAATGAACCATAAACAATTGATGAACATGCACCTGTGGAACGGTCGTTAAGACACAGTTTACGGAAGGTAGGCAATTAAGGTCACAGTTATGTAAACGTAGGACACTAAAGAGGCCTTTCTACTGACTCTAAAAAACACCAAAAGAAAGATGACCATGGTCCCTGCTTATCTGCGTGAATGTGCCTTAGGCATGCTGCAAGGAGGCATGAAGACTGCAGATGTGGCCAGGGCAATAATTTGCAATGTCCGTACTGTGAGACGCCTAAGACAGCTCTACAGGGAGACAGGATGGACAGCTGATCATCCTCGCAGTGGATGAATGCACAATCCCTCCATCAGTGCTCAGACTGTCCGCAATAGGCTGAGAGAGGCTGGACTGAGGGCTTGTAGGCCTGTTGTAAGGCAGGCACAAACCCACCGTTGCTGGACCAGACAGGACTGGCAAAAAGTGCTCTTCACTGATGAGTTGCGGTTTTGTCCCACCAGGGGTGATGGTCGGATTCGTGTTTATCATTAAAGGAATGAGCGTTACACCGAGGCTTGTACTCTGGAGCTGGATCGATTTGGAGGTGGAGGGTCTGTCATGGTCTGGGGCGGTGTGTCACAGCGTCATCGGACTGAGCTTGTTGTCATTGCAGGCAATCTCAATGCTGTGCGTTACAGGGAAGACA
This sequence comes from Salvelinus sp. IW2-2015, assembly GCF_002910315.2. NCBI lineage: Eukaryota > Metazoa > Chordata > Actinopteri > Salmoniformes > Salmonidae > Salvelinus > Salvelinus sp. IW2-2015. The sequence continues at coordinate 1,762,245 of NC_036839.1, forward strand.
TCCTCCTCCCTCATGTGGTACCCTTCCTGCAGGCTCATCCTGACATGACCCTGCAGCGTGACAATGCCACCAGCCATACTGCTCATTGTGTGCGTGATTTCCTGCAAGACAGAAATGTCAGTGTTCTGCCATGGCCAGCGAAGAGCCCGGATCTCAACCCCATTGAGCATGTCTGCGACCTGTTGGATCGGAGGGTGAGGGCTATTGCCATTCCCCCCAGAAATGTCCAGGAACTTGCAGGTGCCTTGGTGGAAGAGTGGGGTAACATCTCACAGCAAGAACTGGCAAATCTGGTGCAGTCCATGAGGAGGAGATGCACTGCAGTACTTAATGCAGCTGGTGGCCACACCATATACTGACTGTTACTTTTGATTTTGACCCCCCCCCTCTTTGATCAGGGACACATTATAACATTTCTGTTAGTCACATGTCTGTGGAACTTGTTCAGTTTATGTCTCATTTGTTGAATCTTGTTATTCATACAAATATTTACACATGTTAAGTTTGCTGTAAATAAACGAAGTTGACAGTGAGAGGACATTTATTTTTTTGCTGAGTATATTTAGGACACAAGTATGGGTATTCTGACACGGCAGTGTGTCAAAGAGGAGGATGTTAGCAGACAGTGAGCGTCTGACAGGTCTGTGACAGGCTTTTCAGGTACTGGCCCTGGCCTTCCTGAAACTGTGTGTGTGTGTGCTTGACTTCCCCACATTGACACCAGATGGCCCTTCCCATCATGGCCGATGGAGGAACTCAGCTGTCAGGGTCTCCTCCCGTCTGTGGTCAGTGTGTGTGTGTGTTCCACTGCCCCTGCTCTCCCTCACTGACCTATTTGTATTCTGGGCAGAGCAGATGAGGCTCAAGGCGGAGTGCCTTGCTCCCCTCTCTCCTCTCCCCACATGGGAGGGCATCTGTGGGGCTGCGCTTGGCAGATAGGGCCAGACCCTGTATGGCATGAGTTTAAACAGCTCACCCACACACAACCTCAACAGCCCACAGAGACCAAGTCTGTGTAGGGGGGTTGGGGTGGGCGATGGGGTGCATGTGTGCACAAATGGGGTGAGTATGCTTGTTCCCTGTGAAGGTGTAAATGACCTATGCCTGCCTATTCATTCACTCTAACATCTGTATTTTTATTGAATAAATCACACTGAAAATGTATTTATCAGTTCTGTACAACACATGTATCATAACCCACCAGTCTCTCTCTCTCTTTGTCCAGTGGCAGATAGAGAAGCTGAACAGACAAGATAACGATAAAGATGAAGAGACGAGTAAAAAAGAAGGTGCAAGTCACAGAGGCTCTCCATGTAGTCTGATTAGACAGAGTACCTCTCCTACTTCTGTGATTGAGACTGCTGTTTGAGTGGTCAGCCTATGTGTGCGTGTGTGCTCGTGCATGCGTGTGTGTGACAGAGCAACAAGATCTCACAGTCTCACATCGGAATTAGACGTTCATCCATGTTTCTCAAATGTGTGTTTAAGGTTAAGATAGGTTTTAACTCCACATTTTTAGGGTTAAGGTTAGGTTTTTGGGTTAAGGTTAGGGTTAAGGTTAGAGTAAGGTTAAGGGAAAATAGGATTTTGAATGTGTGTGTGTGTGTGCGCGAAAAGAGAGAGTGAGTGAGCGAAAAGAGAGAGTGAGTGAGCGAAGATAGAGCCAACAGCACTCCTGGGCCGTGTGAAGTTGTGACTGAACTATGAGTATGAAGGCTGCCCTGACTGCATTTACAGTATATCTGTAGGTCTCTATTCCTTTTGTTGTAGACTGTCGGCCAATTTTTTAGCTCCATTTTTACAAACGTATAACGAGCTCATTTATGATTTAATGACCTTTATCGTAACAATCTTGAGATAGCTTTTCACATTATTTTAAAAGAGAAAATGGTGTTGGTGCATCTATTTTTGGACTTTTAAAATAATGATACACTAAATCACATATGTCAGAGTCAAGGCCCGCGGGCCACATCCGGCCCGCGAGAAGGTTTTTTACGGCCCCTGGGATGATCTTGATTTATTATTAGAACCGGCCCGCAGACCGCAGCAAGCCGGCAGCCCGCAGATCTTTTACACGCACCAATACTACATTTCCCACAATGCAACGGTGACGCACCGAGCAGTAGGCTGCTTCATTTCAATATTTATTGGCACAGCAGTCGTCAGCATCACAGTAAAATTAACTTTCAGATACCCATCAAAAATGGCAAAACGGAAGGTGGACACTGAGAACCGGGGGTTTCAAACAAGGTGGGAGTCGGAGTATATGTTACGGAGGTAGCTGGAAAACCTGTGTGTCTTCTGTTGTGGAGAAAGTGTGCGGTACTGAAAGAGTATAATCTGAGACGACATTATGAAACGAAACACGCGGACAAAAACAAGAATATGGACATGGAACAAAGGCTACAAAAGGCAGAGGAATTAAAACGAGGCCTCAAATCTCGACAGGCTCTGTTCAAAAAAGCCAAATCACAAGGTATTTGTTAGGTTTTCAGTAGGTTCAATTAGGTTCACTAGACTATATGCGTCATTTAAAAATTTTTCAATGAACATTCGAACAGTCCGGCCCTCGGCTTGTAGCTAAATTTTTTATTTGGCCTCTCGTCCATTTGACTTTGACACCCTGCACTAATATACAAAAGTATGTGGACACCCATTCAAATTAGTGGATTCGGCTATTACAGCATACAATGACATTGTAGACGATTCTGTGTTTCCAACTTTGTGACAAAAGTTTGTGGAAGGCCTTTCCTGTTTCATCATGACAATGCCCCCATTTACAAAGTGAGGTCCACACAGAATGGTTTGTTTGAAATCGGTGTAGAAGAACTTGACTCTCCTGCACAGAGCCCTGACCTCAACAGCATGAACACCTTTGGGATGAATTGGAACCCGACTGCGAGCTAGGCCTAATCGTTCCCAATCATCAGTGCCCGACCTCACTAATGCTCTTGTGGCTGAATAGAAGTCCATGCAGCAATGCTCCAACATCTAGAGGAAAGCTTTCCCAACAGCAAAGGGGGGACCAACTCCATATGAATGGCCATGATTTTGGAATGAGGTGTTAGACAAGCAGGTGTCCACATACTTTTGGTCATGTAGTGTATACTATAGATAAAATAAAACGTTTTTAGGGTTAGGGTTAGGGTTTGAACTGCAGATTGTCCTTTTAACACTATGCACAATATGGTAAACACTCCAGTGTAGTATACTGTACAGTAGACGGTACAGTACAGCATGTTTCAGTGCTTAACTGAGTGATTGTGTTACTGGAGGGTTATCTGAGCTGAATCTTTGAGTGTTACACACTCTACTGCGTGAAAGGATCTACACACAACAGATCAGAACAAGGCTGTGTGAGAGAGTCTGTGGTTGGGGCAGCGTGCAGTACTTAGGAGGTTCATTTAAAACCACTCAGGAATTTCTGACAGACACACATTTTTTTACCCCCTCTCCATCTCTCTCATTCCCTTCTCCTCATTCTCTCCCTCCATCCATTATTTGCAGCCACATGCACATACAAGGATGCACACAAACATGCACACACACACGCTCTGTCTCTCACACATGTGCAGACGCGCTCTCTCTCTCACACACATTATTTGTCACCGAATATAACCGGTGTAGACTTTACCTTGAAAGGCTTTATATCATTTTTATTTAACCTTAAAATAAAACCTTGAAATGCTTGCTTATGAGCCCTTCCCAATGATAAAAAAAAAAAATATATATATATATATATATATATATATATATATATACACACATATAGTAACACCAGTACCAGATCAATGTGCTGGTGTGTGTGTGTGTGTGTGTGTGTGTGTGTGTGTGTCAGAAACCCTCAGGTATTTGGACATAAATGATGGACTTTATCGAACTAAACAAACATTTATTGTGGAACTGGGATTCCTGGGAGTGCATTCTGATGAAGATCATCAAAGGTAAGGGAATATTTATAATGCTATTTCTGACTTCTGTTGACTCCGCAACATGGCGGGTATATGTTTGGCTTGTTTTGGTCTCTGAGCGCTGTACTCAGATTATTGCATGGTTTGCTTTTTCTGTAAAGCTTTTTTGAAATCTGACAAAGCGCTTGCATTAAGAACAAGTGTATCTTTAATTCTATGTAAAACATGTATCTTTCATCAAAGTTTATGATGAGTATTTATGTTATTTGACATGGCTCTCTGCAATTTCTCTGGATATTTTGGAGGCATTTCTGAACATGGCGCCAATGTAAACTGAGGTTTTTGGATATAAATATTAACTTTATCGAACAAAACATATATGTATTGTGTAACATGAAGTCCTATGAGTGTCAACTGATGAAGATCATCAAAGGTTAGTGATTCATTTTATCTCTATTTCTGCTTTTTGTGACTCCTGTCTTTGGCTGGAAAAATGACTGTGTTTGTCTGTGATTTTGCGGTGACCTAACATAATCGTTTGTGGTGCTTTTGCTGTAAAGCCTATTTGAAATCGGACACTTTGGTGGGATTAACAACAAGATTACCTTGAAAATGGTATAAGATACATGTATGTTTGAGGAATTTTAATTATGAGATTTATGTTGTTTGAATTTGGCGCCCTGCACTTTCACTGGCTGTTGTCATATCATCCCGTTAACGGGATTGCAGCCATAAGAAGTATTAACATAAATCTTCAATAATGTTTAAACCGGAGAATTCCTTTGTCTGTAGAAAAGCTATGGAACAGAGCTCGCTCTCACGTGAACGAGCGTCACGAGTGTAACGGATGTGAAATGGCTAGCTAGTTAGCGGTGGTGCGCGCTAATAGCCTTTCAATCGGTGACGTCACTTGCTCTGAGACCTTGAAGTAGTGGTTCCCCTTGCTCTGCAAGGGCCGCGGCTTCTGTGGAGCGATGGGTAACGATGCTTCGTGGGTGACTGTTGTTTATGTGTGTAGAGGGTCCCTGGTTCGCGCCCGGGTCGGGGCGAGGGGACGGACTAAAGTTAAACTGTTACACGAGCTCAAAGCATTCTGCCAGACCTCTGACTCATTCCCCTCTCATTCGGCCCCACCTCACAGTAGAAGCATCAGACAAGGTTCTAAAGACTGTTGACATCTAGTGGAAGCCTTAGGAAGTGCAACATGACCATATCCCACTGTATCTTCAATAGGAAATGAGTTGAACAACAACCAACCTCAGATTTCCCACTTCCTGTTTGGATTTTTTCTCAGATTTTGCCTGCCATATGAGTTCTGATATACTCGCAGACATCATTCAAACAGTTTTAGAAACTTCAGAGTGTTTTCTATCCAAATCTACTAATATCATGCATATATTAGCAACTGGGACTGAGTAGCAGGCAGTTTACTCTATGCACGCTTTTCGTCCAAATGTGAAAATGCTTCCCCATATCCATAACAAGTTTTAAACAGGTCACTGTTTAAATTATCTCTCTAAAAGGATGCATTATGAAAGGAAAATTACATGCGCAAGAGACAGTGTTAATATTTTTCCTTTTATAGACTATTATACATGGCATCCAGGTCAGGATAACCAATAATATACACAAAGCACTAACCCTGACTCTAGTTTTTTAATTGTTCATAGGTCTATATATTCCAGTTTTTTTTTTTTTTCCTGTTTTTTTTTTTTACTTCTTAAGGAATGGCCCCTTTTTAAATTTTTGCCTAAAATGTCATACCCAAATCTAACTGCCTGTAGCTCAGGTCCTGAAGCAAGGATATACCTATTATTGGTACCATTTGAAAGGAACACTTTGAAGTTTGTGGAAATTTTAAAGGAATGTAGGAGAATATAACACATTAGATCTGGTAAAAGATAATACAAAGAAAAACCAACTGTTTTTTTGTATTTTTTTGTACCATCATCTTTGAAATGCAAGAGAAAGGTCATAATGTATTACTCCAGCCAAGGTGCAATTTAGGTGTTGGGCAGTAGATGGCAGCAGTGTATGTGCAACGTTTTAGACTGATCCAAGGAACCATTGCATTTTTGTCCAAAATGTTGTATCAAGACTGCCAAAATGTGCCTAATTTGTTTATTAATAACTTTTCATGTTCAAAACTGTGCACTCTCCTCAAACAATAGCATGGTATTATTTCACTGTAATAGCTACAGTAATTTGGACAGTGCAGTTAGATTAACAAGAATTTAAAATGTCTGCCGATATCAGATATGTCTATGTCCTGGGAAATGTTCTTGTTACTTACAACCTCATGGTAATCGCATTAGCCTACATTAGCTCAACCGTCCTGCAGGGGGACCCACCAATCCCAAAGAAGTTTTAACAAACATTGCTTATTTTAGTTAAACGCTCTTCACAGACCGTGCTTATTTGAGACCAAAACAAGCGAGCAATTGTAGAATCATGACTTTTTATAATCACTTCTGTTTTCTATTTTTCACCTCTAGACTATCAGAAAGAATGTTGGTACTTATTTATTTTGATCCAAAGCCATGAATGAGTGAGTCACTCAGCTTTATGTAGGTGCCAAGGCTATATGACTGTGCCATCAACTTGATTATTTAGCAAACATCACTTGCTGCTTACATTCAGTCAACACATAAATCTTATTAAGAATATCATGGAATATATATATATATATATTTTTTTTTACAGCTTCCAAAAGAATAATCAGTGCTCTAACTCCCTCTTGCGATGGTCTGGAGCAATGAAGCAGTGACGCGGGGTAACGTACTTAACCACAAATTACCTCTAAGTCCCGCAGCATGATCTCAAAACTTTGAAATGATGAACCATTGTATGTGTGTGTGTATTAGAGGTCTTCACGGATCCACTTGTACCAGAAGACTCGAAATCCAATCCGGTACCCGAGTGGCTCCGGATCTAGAAATCAAAATCCGACCAGGTCTATCCAGAACACGTCTAGTTGTCCTCGGGTCCATTCAGAACGGGTCTCCATATTTGAAAAATGCATTTATGCATATCGGGTTCGGGTTGGAAAGCCCCAACTTCTTGGACCCGTGAATACCTCAATGTGTGTGTGCGTGTGTGTTATGTGTGTATGTAGTGTATGTGAATATGTGACGGTTTTGTGTGAGATTGTCAGTGTGGTGTGTGTGAGTGAGTGAGTAAGTAAGTGAGTGAGTGGATGTGTATATAGTGTGTATATATAATCTTGTGAGTGTGCATAGAGTCAGTGCAATATAGGGTCAATGCTGATAGTCCGTGTAACCATTTAATTAACTATTTTGTGTTCTTATGGCTATTTAGCATTCATATGGCTTGGGGGTAGACGCTGTCTCGGAGTCTGTTTGTCCAAGAGCCGATGCTCCGGTACCGTTTGCCAGAGTGACTGAAGTCTTCAGCAATTTTTCGGGCCTTCCTCTGACACCCCAGATATAGAGGTCCTGGATGGCAGTGATGTACTGGGCCGTCCCCACCACCCTCTGTAGCGTTTTGTGGTTAAGGGTGGTGCTTTAGCCATACCAAAGGGTGATGCAGCCAGTCAAGATGCTCTCGATGGTGCAGAAACACACGCACGCACAAACTCACAATCACATACACTCTCTCTCTTTTACTCTCTCTAATCATCACCCTCAGCAAACACATTGCTGCACACACTCATTCACACACACTCACTCACTCATACACACAGTGTTGGGGCCATAGCAGAATGCATAGCAGAGTAATCACAGCATCATCAGCTCCGTCCTCTGAGGGTGAGGCCAATAATACCTCCCTAATTGAATAACTTATCCACAACTATTTCCCAAGGGACCAGCCAAGCAATGAGGCAGGGCTTGTGTGTGTGTGAAAGAGAGAGGGGTGGGTGGGGGCAGATGGTGCTGATGAACAGAGCAGATCAGCAGTACCATGATGAAAAGTAGGGGAAACATGCACACAGACCCAAAAATGCATATGAACACACATCTATCTATCTATCAATCTATCACTCACACATGCATGCACAGACACAGAAACACAACTGTGATCGCCGTCCTCCAACCTCAATCAACCACCACTCTCCCTCTTAATGCTCAATCTTTGTATTTCTTTGTCTTGTCTTGTCATAGTAATTCAGCGCTGTTGACATTTTTTCCACCTCCAGATCAGAGTGGGTCCGCTTTTCCTATGTAAGGCTGAAAAGCCTGTACTGTCCCTGGGCCCGGGGAGGGATAATTACCCCTACAACCCCTTCCTCTGGCTTCCTCTAACCATAACTCCTAACCATGACCTTAACTCCTAGCCATAATCTTAATTCTAACCCTAATTGTAACCCTAACCCTAAACCTCACCCCTAATCTTAAAATAGCATTTTTCCTCCTGGGGAGCTGCAAAATGTCCCCACTTGTCTGAATTTTCCTTGTTTTACTCTCCTTGTACCTCTGGTATCCACAAGGATAGTTTTGGACATAAAAGCCCCGTTTATACCTGGTGCTAACATGAATCCTTTGTCCTGATCTTGTTTAAATTCTGATTGTACCCATATTGTACCCACCTCTAGAGGTAGTCAGGCACACATTGTGTCTGGATATCTTACAATTGTAGATGGATCTGGACAGTGAAACTATTTAAATATAAATGATTCTGCCCTCTAAAATCGCTGACAGGTAGCACCATTGACATTGCATCAATATGTGTCTTAAAATAAATAAATATTATTTCGAAAGAATACCTGTCAAATAACTTGCATACAGGGAGGGACCAGGATATGTAGTCACAATGCCGGATAAGACACAAATCAGAATGTGGACAAGATCAGGACAAAGGATGCATGTTAATGTCAGGTATAAAGACACACAGACACGTAATAATACACACACGTGCATATTAACACACGAACATACACACGTGTGCACACACCCACCCACACACACATGTTTGAGTGAGTAAGAGGATAATGAGGAATGCCCAAAGATGATTTTTGATTAGGGAAGGGTTCGTTTCAACCATTTATTTAGTTGCCTACTGTGCGGTGCTGAATAAACTGTGTCTAAAAAAGATTTTCAGTCACTCTTGGAGGAAAATGAAGAACAAGTTTGTGAAAAGCTGGAGTGATGGATTTCTTGCAGTAAAGTTAGCCTTCGTCTAGGTGCCATGGTGAAGGAAGAAAATGGAGGTGTGTCTGTGTTGATTGCTCCGTGCCATCATACTTCTCCCATCACATAGGCCATGGCCACAGTGCATGCTCAGATTTTGTGTTTAAAATCACCATTGGAGTACGGTCTACTGTAGCGGTAGTGCAGCCAACTCCAAACCACAACACCCAGAAAAGCTGGTTTCATCTTTGGATTCACCACTGACCATTTTATTCTCTGTATCCCAGTCACACCTGTGTCTCATTATTCCCTTTTTGTTTAAAAAACTCTACTATACAAGCTTCCGACTTACCTAACGTCACTGTTAAAATATAAAAACATGAGACACCAAACCCGTTCAGAAGGTTGGTTAACTCTTAAGTTTCCCTTGGTCTCCACCAAACTACTTAAATCCGCTCTAGCAACTCATTGCTAGAAACAACTACAAAATACATTACAATTGGATGTTCTGCTGCCGCTCTGGCAATTTAAAATATTGATTCGGGACCTTCTTACTGAGGAATGTAATTGTTTTTGTGTGCTGCATTTTACTTGTCTTATGAAATTGTAATAATTCATATGGTCTAATGTTTACCAAATAACTACTTGGTGAGATCAATAAGCTTTATCGAGGCATGCACTGTACATGCATATATTATTTTTGTACATACAGTAACATCTGCACAGGTCCATACCTTTACGCACATCCACAAACCACATCTTCAGCTTCAGTTAATGGACGACTCATTAGAAAATAAGAATGAGTGAGTGAGAGAGATGTGTAATGAGAGAGAGAGAGGTGTAGAGAGAGAGGGAGGGAGAGCTGGCAGAGAAAGAGGGAGAGAGCAAAAGAAAGGGGGAGCGAGATAGGTGTAGAGTGAGAGAGAGAGGTGTTGAGAAAGAGAGAAAGAAGAAGGAGAGGTGTAGACGGAGTGACAGAGGAGAGACAGAAATAAAGAGATGTGTAGTTAGAGAGGGAGGGAGAAAGTGGGGTAGGGAGAGAAAGAGGTGTGGAGAGAGGTAGTGCATTGATTTACCCTTCATAGTTGGTTGCACTACATCTCCCCGGCAGAGTGCTCTGATTAATTCCCTACAGCTCTCTCCAAATTCATTTCTACAGAGATGAGGTGTAAAGCCACTCAATAGCCTTATTAACTCTCCCTCTCTCCATCAATCTCACTCCATCTCTCTCTCCCTCTCTCCTACTCTTTCTCTCCCTCTCCATCCATATCTCCTGCTCAACTTCTCTCCATCCATCCTTCCATCTATCTATCCCTTTAATCTCTCTTCCCCTCTGCCTCTTCTTTTCCCTCTCTCCTTTTCCCTCTCTCCCCTCCAAACCCATATGGGAGGGAGCAGCCCAACCACAGCCCCATTACATGTATCTCCGTGGACTGCAGATGAAGCTGTGATAAACTCAAACTGCTGATTGAGAATAATGTAGTTTCTCCCTGAGGAAAATGTAATCTTTGTCAAGTCTGTCTTTTGACTAACTGCGACGTAGTTACATGTAATTGTAACGGTCATGGTGTAACACCATGTCATTTGTAACTAATATGGCCATAGCAGAAAAGACAAGTGTAGATTTTGAAAGATTATGTGAACACCCCATCAAATTAGTGGATTTGACTATTTCAGCCACACCGGTTGCTGACAGGTGTATACAATCGAGCACACAGCCATGCAATCTCCATAGACAAACATTGGCAGTAGAATGGCCCGTACAGAAGAGCACAGTGACTTTCAACGTGGCACCATCATAGGATTCCACCTTTCCAACAATTCAGTTTGTCAAATTTCCACCCTGCTAGAGGTGCCCCGGTCAACTGTATGTGATGTTAATGTGAAGTAGAAACGTCTAGGAGCAAAAATGGCTCAGCCGAGAAGTGGTAGGCCACACAAGCTCAGAGAACGGGAACGCCGAGTGCTGAAGCATGTAGTGCGTAAAGACGTCTGTTTTCGGTTGCAACACATTTAACATTTACATTTAAGTCATTTAGCAGACGCTCTTATCCAGAGCGACTTACAAATTGGAAAGTTCATACATATTCATCCTGGTCCCCCCGTGGGGAATGAACCCACAACCCTGGCGTTGCAAGCGCCATGCTCTACCAACTGAGCTACACGGGACCAACACTCACTATTGAATTCCAAACTGCCTCAGGAAGCAATGTCAGCACAATAACTGTTCGTTGGGAACTTTATAAAATGAGTTTCCATGGCAGAGAAGCTGCACACAAGCCTAAGATCACCATGTGCAATAGCAAGCGTCGGCTGCCCCAATGCACAGTGCCCACTGAAAAGTTTGGTGAAGGAGGAATAATGGTCTGGGGCTGTTTTTCATGGTTCAGGCTAGGCCCCTTAGTTCCAGTGAAGGGTAATCTTAACGCTACGGCATACAATGACATTCTAGACGATTCTGTACTTCCAACGTAGTGGCACAACTTTGGGGAAGGCCCTATCCTGTTTCAACATGACAATGCCCAAGTGCTCAAAGCGAGATTCATACAGAAATGGTTTGTCGAGCTCGGTGTGGAAGAACTTGACTGACCTGCACAGAGCCCTGACCTCAACTCCATCAAACACCTTTGGGATGAATTTGAGTCAGGGCTAATTGCCCAACATCAGTGCCTGATCTTGTGGCTGAATGGGAGCAAGTCCCAGCAGCAACGTTCCAACATCTAGCGGAAAGCCTACCCAGAGGAGAGGAAGCTGTTATAGCAGAAAAGGGCGGACCAACTCCATATTAATGCCCATGATTTTGGAATGAGATGTTCGATGAGCAGGTGTCCACATACTTTTGGCCATGTAGTGCATTTGTACTACTCTAGGTTAAGGATTGGGATTGTGAGCGAGTGAGAGAGAGACAGAGCTCTTAGAGACTCTTGGCTGCGACATGGTGTCCATGGGTGACACTCTCTGCCCCAGCAACCACACCAGCGCTGTTGCCATGACTAATTTCACTGGGTAGCCGATAGCAACCAATTGGATATGGTCACTCAAAGTAGAATACGTTTGCAGAGTCTCATCAAAACCATACACTGCGCAGTGACAGTGCACTATGTTGCTCCACCAACACTGGCAGATGATAAGATATTATCAAATCAAATCAAATTGTATTGGTCACATACACATGGTTAGCAGATATTATTGTGAGTGTAGCGAAATGCTTCTAGTTCCGATAGTGCAGCAAAATTAACAAGTAATCTAACAATTCCACAGCAACTAACTAATACACGCAAATCTAAGTAAAGGGATGGAATAAGAATATGTACATATAAATATATGGATGTGCAATGACCGAGCGGCATAGGCAATATGCAATAGATGTAAACATCAGTATTAAAGGGATATTAATAAAGTGACGAGTGATCCATTTGTTAGAGTGACCAATGATTTCAAGTCTGTATGTAAGTATCAGCCTCTCTGTGTTAGTGATGGCTGTTTAACAGTCTGATGGCCTTGAGATATAAACTTTTTTCGGTCTCTCGGTCCCAGCTTTGATGCACATGTACTGACCTCGCCTTCTGGATGGTAGCAGGGTGAACAGGCAGTGGCTCGGGTGGTTGTTGTCCTTGATGATCTTTTTGGCATTCCTGTGACATCGGGTGCTGTAGGTGTCCTGGAGGGCAGGTAGTTTGCCCCCGGTGATGCATTGTGCAGACCGCACCACCCTCTGGAGAGCCTTACGGTTGTGGGTGGTGCAGTTGCCGTACCAGGCGGTGATACAGCCCGACAGGATGCTCTCAATAGTGCATCTGTAAAAGTTTGTTTGGGTTTTAGGTGACAAGCCAAATTTCTTCAGCCTCCTGAGGTTGAAGAGGCACTGTTGTGGTTTCTTCACATACTGTCTGTGTGGGTGGACCATTTCAGTTTGTCTGTGATGGTTACGCCGAGGAACTTAAAACTTTCCACCTTTTCCACTGCTGTCCCGTCGATGTGGATTAGGGGGTGCTCCCTCTGCTGTTTCCTGAAGTCCACGATCATCTCCTTTGTTTTGGTGACGTTGAGTGTGAGGTTATTTTCCTGACACCACACTCCGAGTGCCCTCACCTCCTCCCTATAGGCTGTCTCATCGCTGTTGGTGATCAAGCCCACCACTGTTGTGTCGTCTGCAAACTTGATGATTGAGTTGGAGGTGTGCATGGCCACTCAGTCATGGGTGAACAGGGAGTACAGGAGGGGGCTGAGCACACACCCTTGTGGGTCCACAGTGTTGAGGATCAGCGAAGTGGAGATGTTGTTTCCTACATTCACCACCTGGGGGCGGCCCATCAGGAAGTCCAGGACCTAATCGCACAGGGCGGGGTTAAGACCCAGAGCTTCCAGCTTAATGATGAGCTTGGAGGGTACTATGGTGTTGAATGCTGAGCTGTAGTCAATGAACAGCATTCTTACATAGGTATTCAGATCAGAGGGAATCAATGCACAAATGCTCTGGAAGACGCAAACCGGTAAAACAGTTGTAAGAGCTGTAAGTACTAACTAAATGTAGTGCTCTTACAATGTAGTTATATTGAACATGCCTATGGGATTACTTGTTAAATATAAATTTTTCTCATAATGTAAAGTGGCACTGACTTTCCTTAGCTCAACACCAAAATACATGTCAACAGTCAGCGCTTCCCATTGGTAGCAGTTGAATAAAAAGGGCTTCATGAAATACATGTGATTGATGTAAGGAACCTGTTTGGTAATGAATTTACTATCAACATGTAGGTCGGACCTGATTCCTTTACCGATTACAGAACTATCCCAAACACTGACCATTAGCCAGACAGTCACTGGGACATACAGCCTTTACCCTGTACAATGTAAACACCTTTCTCTCTCTGTCCCTCACTACTTCTATCTTCCCCCTCTCCCCCTAGATATCCACCCCCAACGTCTATCTGGGTGAAATGTCAAACCATGGTACCTCTCTCTCTCAGCATGACGTAACAATGTACACATTGCCAAAGTTTACTTTGGAGATTTACAATATTAACATATTTAATAATAAATAATCAATATTGTCAACGGGATAACAGTAACAACAATATCTAAGGGTCAAAATAACCATACATTGAACAATAGCAATAAGCATAGAGGACATGTGCAGGTTGGTTGGTCTGTCAGACACTGTCCCTCATCTTATGGCAGGCAGCAATGTAATGCGCTGCCAACCCACAGCTCTCTGCGTCCTCCCCCAACAGAACGGGTAATCTATCCTCATCAGAGAGGTCGTTGAAACCTTGAGTAAGGGTTTCAAATTTGGGGAAATGACACTCTAATTGTTTTATATTTTTGACATTTTGTCAGGAAATGCAGCTCTGTCACGGGTTCTGCTGTGGTGCAGTGTTTGCCCAGCCTTTCCTCTACAGGGAGCTATGGTTTCCTGTGTCTACCTTCTCAATGGCTTTTTCTAAGGTTTTGATCGGTAACCATGGTCAGATAGCTCTGCATTTTGCTTTGTGCTTGTGTTTCCCAATAAGTAATGTAGTTTTGTTTTGACTGTGTTGTAATTTGTTTTGACCTGACTAATTGGATGTTCTGGTCCTGAGGCTTCAGTGTGTTAGCAGAACAGGTTTGTGAACTCAGCCCCAGAACCAGCTGGATGAGGGGACTCTTTTCTTTGCTTAGCTATTGGCATTGCACGGCTTGCTAACGATATGAGAGGCGGTCACTGTATTTTAGTTGTTTCCAAAACTTAATTGCTCTTTTTTGAGTTTGGCCTAATTCTGCACTGCATGCATTGCTTGTAGTTTTCCTCTGGACATGTAGGAGAATCTTTTAGAACTCTGCATGCAGGGTTTTAATGGGGTGTTTGTCCCATTGGGTGAAATCTTGTTTTGCAAGTGGACCCCACATCTCACTGCCATAAAGTGCAATTGGTTAAATGACACATTCAATTAGTTTAGGTAGGTATTTCAATTTGAATTCGTTTTTGAATGGTGTAGAATTACCTTCGTGGTTTCACTCTCAGTTCATTCACTGCGTCATTAAGGTGTCCAGTTGAGCTTATTTTTAAACCTAAGTCATTGTAAAGCTCCTGGGTGGCACAGCGGTCTAAGGCACTGCATCTCAGTGCTAGAGGAATCACTACAGACCCTGGTTTGATTCCAGGCTTTATCACAACCGGCTGTGATTTTAAATAAGAAATAAGAATTTGTTCTTAACTGACTTGCCTAGTTAAATAAATCAAATATTAAAGCCTGTGCAGTACTCTGTATAAACTCAACAAAAAAAGAAACGTCCTCTCACTGTCAACTTTGTTAATTTTCAGCAAACTTAACATGTGTAAATGTTTGTATGAATATAAGATTCAACAACTGAGACAAAAACTGAACAAGTCCCACAGACATGTGACTAACACAAATTGAATAATGTGTCCCTGAACAAAGGGGAGGTCAAAATCAAAAGTAATAGTCAGTATCTGGTGTGGCCACCAGCTGCATTATGTACTGCAGTTCATCTCCTCCTCATGGACTGCACCAGATTTGCCAGTTCTTGCTGTGAGATGTTACCCCACTCTTCCACCAAGGCACCTGCAAGTTCCCGGACATTTCTGGGGGGAATGGCCCTAGCACTCACCCTCCGATCCAACAGGTCCCAGACGTGCTCAATGGTATTGAGATCCGGGCTTTCGCTGGCCATGGCAGAACACTGACATTCCTGTCTTGCAGGAAATCACACACAGAACGAGCAGTATGGCTGTTGGCATTGTCATGCTGGAGGGTCATGTCAGGATGAACCTGCAGGAAGGGTACCACATGAGGGACGAGGACGTCTCCCCTGTAACACACAGCATTGAGATTGCCTGCAATGACAACAAGATTAGTCCGATGATGCTGTGACACATCGCCCCAGACCATGATGGACACTCCACCTCCAAATCGATCCAGCTCCAGAGTACAGGTCTCGGTGTAATGCTCATTCCTTCGACGATAAACGCGAATCTGACCATCCCCCCTGGTTAGACAAAACCGCGACTCGTCAGTGAAGAGCACTTTTTGCCAGTCCTGTCTTGTCCAGCGACGGTGGGTTTGTGCCCATAGGCGATGTTGTTGCTGGTGATGTCTTGTGAGGACCTGCCTTACAGCAGACCTACAAGCACTCAGTCCAGCCTCTCTCAGCCTATTGTGGGCAGTCTGAGCACTGATGGATGGATTGTGCGTTCCTGGTGTAACTCGGGCAGTTGTCATCCTGTACCTGTCTCGCAGGTGTGATGTTCGGATGCACTGATACTGCGCAGATGTTGTTACACGTGGTCCGCCACCGCGAGGACAATCAGCTGTCCGTCCTGTCCCCCTGTAGAGCTGTCTTAGGCGCCTCACAGTACGGACAGTGCAATTTATTGCCCTGGCCACATTTGCAGTCCTCGTGCCTCCTTGCAGCATGTCTAAGGCACGTTCACGCAAATGAGCAGGGACCCTGGGCATCTTTCTTTTGGTGTTTTTCAGAGTCAGTAGAAAGGCCTCTTTAGTGTCCTAAGTTTTCATAACTGTGACCTTCATTGCCTACCGTCGGTAAGCTGTTAGTGTCTTAACGACCGTTCCACGGGCGTATGTTCATTAATTGTTTATGGTTCATTGAACAAGCATGGGAAACAGTGTTTAAATCCTTTACGATGAAGATCTGTGAAGTTATTTTGATTTTTACGAATTATCCTAAAAAATGTAGAGTTTATTTCGTACCGATTGAGAACTTTGGTCTAGTTCCCTGAGATCTGGATCTTCTCTGGAAAATCATTATTTTAGTCTTTTGGGGGTTTACTGTCAGGGCCCAGGTCTGGCAGTGCTGCTCTAGCAGGTCCAAGCTCTGCTGTAGGCCATGTGCTGTGGGTGACAGCAGGCATAGGTAATCTGCGAAGAGCATGCATTTAACCTCTGAATTGTGGAGACTAACACCAGGGGCTGAGGAGTTTTCTAGAAGAGTGGTCAATTCGTTGATGTAAATATTGAAGAGTGCATGGCTCAGACTGCAACCCTGGCAAAGGCCCCGCTGCTAGTAAAATAATGATGTTCTTTTCTTGCCAATATTTATGCTGCATGTATTGCCAGTACACATTGTCATATGTTTTACCCCCTACACTTTCAATAACTTGGTAGAACAGTCCTGTGTGCCAAATACAATCACATGCTTTTTGGAAGTCGATAAAGAAAGTGTACATTTTGGTATTATTTTGGTGAACATGTTTATCTATCAGGGTGTGTAGGGTGTAAATATTATCGGATGTGCCGATGTTTAGGTATAAATCCAATTTGATTAGTCTCTCTCTCGCGCTCTCTCTCTCAGCAAACAAAAGGCGTCCTGTCTGTCACAGATGTTCCTTATTGATCCGTCTGTGGAATTGGCAGAATGTAACCTCTCATGGCCATTTCAGGGAAGAGGAGGGCAAGGGGACTGAACATAAGGAGAGAGAGGTGGGGGACTGTACCAACAAAGCTGGTACAGTATTACAGTGTAAATGTTACCACTCCGGAATGTTAATTGAATTTGTTGAATATTCTGTCTGTGGTGTAAAGAAATGCACAGTGCTGTGTGGGGTGAGGTGGATACAGGTCTGTTGCTGATTAAAATTTGTATTCAGGTAAAAAAGGATTATAGTGTGACACAAAAAACAGATCAACAGTGTATCATTTGGTGAGGGGGGAATGGGTATGAAGTTGAATGTTAAGGTACACATTCTATACATGTTTCAGAAACGTCTTCCAAAACGGGTCACTGGCTTTTTTAGCTGCACATAGTTTTCTCAGTTGAAGGAAGCACATGGTTTTCTCGGTTGAAGGTACTTAAACAACAGAGAACTGTTTTGAGTTAGACAGCTGTTCTTTTGACAGTAATGGAAATAAGTATGTATGTATGAGTGTGAGTGTGAGTGTGAGTGTGAGTGTGAGTGTGAGAGTGAGAGTGAGAGTGAGAGTGAGTGTGAGTGTGAGAGTGAGAGTGAGTGTGAGTGTGAGTGTGAGTGTGAGTGTGAGTGTGAGTGTGAGAGAGAGAGTGAGAGAGAGAGAGAGAGAGAGAGAGAGAGAGAGAGAGAGAGAGAGAGAGAAAACACTGGAACCACTAAGCCATATTACAGTGTGAACACTAAAACATGAATAACATAGCCATAGTCTGCACTCAATGCTCTCCCATTACGATTCAGCACTAGTGCATCTAACTCCAGCTCAATGCTAACTTCAAGGCCAACACAGTTATCACAGAGGCATTGTCAGAGATGTCTTGTCACTAGTCCTCACTCATCTCTGCAGCTGGCTAGCTCAAACATCAATGAGATGTGCCTTTATCAGACTGGTTGCAGCTAGGGCTTGTGTTGTGCCCTCTGTGTACAGGGGCTATGGTGTGGGAGGAGAGTGGTGGGCGAAGGTGCATGGCATTCGGCCTAATGCACAACGCCTGAAGAGAAAACACCAACACTTCATGTTCTCACACACATGCATACACACACAAACACAGAGAGAGAGAGACTCAAACACACATAGGCATACAAACACACTACCACCAACACCACATCAGCTCTCAAGTGGAGGGAAAAGGAGATTAATTTAACCACTTAACATTTCAATGAATGAATCATTTGGTTTACGAGAGGTTTTGTAGAATGTTTCCCCACTCCTTTGGTTTAGGAATTGATAGTCAGTAAGCAGAACATACATTTTCACAAGGGTTAAAATATTTAGCCTTTTTGATTGCCTCGGGACCGCAGAAGCATGTATATTTTCAGTTGTTTATGTGAATATGATTTTCGCCTTCTCTAATCTTTGACAAGCAGCATTTTCTAAGGATCACTTAGTGACCAGTTTGTTTTAGATAACTACACAACTAGGACTGGTACATAATTACCTTGATTTTAGGTGATGACGATGGTGATGATGGTGTCTAGTATGTACCACGTTTCCCAAGGTTCACGCTTGTACCATGAAGAGCGTGATTTGTTTTGTGGCTCCTATCTGCTGGAATATTGGAAGTGTGGCAATACAGGACTACCGAGAGTAGCCAATCTGGCTACTTTTCTGCATTGTGCTCTGGGTTATTGGTGTCCGAAAAGGACTCTAGTTGCTGTTTTTTTTCAATTATCTTGATTGGATTAAATAAATACAATGAAATGAATGCTGCACACCGTGCACATCTCTCCTCAGTAGAATCAAAACAGACCGATGGATAATTCAACGGATACAAATATTTCATTGACATAGTACCATTACTCAAAAAGTAATAATAGTCTTACAATATGTAGAAAAGTAAAATAGTTCAGATAAAAGCTCTGCATTCTATACTATAAACAGTGACAAACTAGAAATATGTAATTGCAGTAGACATAACAATTCAACTGTAGACCAACATACCAAGACTGGATGACATGAATGCAATGAAATCAATGGTGAGTTTCTCAATGCTGCAAACAGTACACACCTAATGTATGGAAAAGCAAAGTTAGTGAGTGCCTGCACAAGGGAAGCTACAAACATGTAATGTGGCATGTACTGTAGCTAGCTAGCTTAACATTACACCACTGGGCAGAACTCTTTCAACATAAAAATATTTCATCACCAAAAGGTTCGCTAGCAACACAACGTTGGAATGCATTCTATCAAATGTACATGAAGTTTGGACTTGTATATCATATTTACATTTGCGTACATGTGAACGACACTTCTCATCAGTAGAATCAAAACAAACTGAGGAGGCGAAACTCACGCTGCTGACTTGACGGTACGGCAGGCCAGAGTAGTACATCACAGTTGGGTGTCCCTAGCATTGCCAAAAGACAAACATCTGTGAATGTCTTCCCTATTAAAATAAAGGTTAAAACAATTTAATGGCTCAGTGGTTCACCAATCAGGGCCTTGATGGGCTTGGCAACAGTTACAAGGGGTGATGTGTAATGAAATTAGTTGGGGGACGGGTATGTTTCTTGGTGACCATAAGGTGACGTCCCGAGGACAACTTGGGAACTAGACAAAAACCTCCAGGGGAACCATGACACAATGTCCTAAAAACGTCCCCGGGACCGACCGGGAACTAGACAAATCCTGACCACTTTACACGACCATTTAGTGATGTTCCAGGGACGTCCTAACGACCTAAGGTAGGTACCTTACCAAAAAGTTGGAATTTGTGTCATTTAACTGATGGAAAACACAGCTTGAACACTTCTGACCTAAAGCTTTCCTACCCTAAACCACCCAAAATGCCTTGTCTTTGACTCAGGATATTCCCTGCTGTACCACATTCCAGTGTTGTTCCGTTATTCTGGCCGGCGTTCCCAGCTCTTCCTGCCAAAACGCTCCAATAAACACACGTCCATGCCTGAAGTCCAGGCTCTGCAGGGGGCATTCCAGAGGTGTTAACTTTCCAAAAGCACACACACGCATAAGTACACACGCACACAACACACACACACACATACAATAATTCTCAAACAGTGTCCCTTGCCATGACATTGATACTGTGGGTTCCACTAATCTAACATTTGGAATTGTTTTAAGATGGTCAAACCATGGATCATTTAGCTATTTGATTTAGAAATGTAGGACCCCTGTAGGTATGTGTAAAAAATCTTTAAAAAATCTTTGAAAAAATATTGAATTTAGCCTTTACTACAGCCCATAGAAACACATTGAATAGGACATGCAAAAATGGCAAAAGAAACAGTCCAAAAATGTATTATAAGGAGTAAGGTTTTGATGTGTCTGTCCTATATCTAGGAGACATAAGACAGCTCAGGAAATATAAATTTTTTGTTGACACAAACTACATCCATGCTTCAATTTTTTAAAACCGGTATCAGGTTATCTTCTTTTGACATTTATGGGGGTAGGAGAGCAAAACGGAGAATAACATCTGCTAACCTTGTGTATGTGACCAAGAAAGTTTTATTTGATATACAATTTTTTTAATTAACTCACTAAATGACACATTTACATGAAAGTAATATCCTACTTCTATTCATTGTACAACTTTGGTTCATGTCAGGCCTTTAGCATGCTGTAAACCTCCCGGAGGCACACTTGCCTTGCACACATGCACGCGCACATGCACGAGCACACGCTCATGCACACACTTCAAACCCTGTTGGTCAAACATGTCATAAGAGAGTGGCCTTACGTTATGATAAAGTCTAATTAACCCTTGGCCTACAATGATCACGCTCCCGCAGAAATCTAAGTACCATAATAAACAGATCCCCATCAAAATCTGTAGGTTTAACCTACAGATATGTGTTTTTTCGCATGGGCTGAGTCTCATCCGCTGGTATCGCCCGTCCGTATTTGCGGTGAAAGGTGGCCAAGTTACAAGAGGGCAATCTTTGTCAGACCATGAGACATCCCGAAATGTGGTCTTCTCACAAAAACGTCTGTAGCGTCCGAACGGTTTGGCAGACAAAGTAGTATGAACACTCTATTGAACGCTGAGACTCTCACGAACATGATGGTCTTCCACAAGCCTCACAAGACTCATCTGAAGGTCCCCGGTACCAGTTTAAACAATGAATGGAAGTATATCTATGGAGATAGTACCTAAAATAAGGGGATACATATTTTACTTATATTTCTCAGATATAGGACAGACACTTCAGAACAAACTTCCTATTGATTTGTTTTACTATCTGTTGTTCGTGCATCTGTTATTCAATGGGTTTCTGTTGGCTAATAGCAGTAATGCCCTAACAATGTTTCTTCCAATAAAACATTTTTAAATCCCAAATCAAATAGCTAAATGATCCTTCCGTATGACCATCTTTAAACAATTCCATATGTTAGCTTAGAACCCCCCAACCCCTGGCTTAGACAGGTCTTAGACTAGAGGTGTCACGATCGTGTGGAAGAGATTCGGACCAAAACGCAGCATGAGGAAAATAAGCCATCTTCTCTTTATTATTGAAGAAGGCAAAACGAAACAAAACACTTACAAACTACCAAAACAACAAACGATCGTGAAGCTAAATAACGTAGTGCACACACACAGGCTACAAACGTTCTACATAGACAATTCCCCACACCAAACTAAAGCCTATGGCTACCTTAAATATGGCTCCCAATCAGAGACAACAGAAACCAGCTGTCTCTAATTGGGAACCCATTCAGGCAACCATAGACTTTCCTAGACAACTACACACAACATAGACACAGCTAGACAACTATACTAAACATAAAGCCAACTACTCTAAATAAACCCCCTAAACCTTACAATCACCCTGGACACTACAAAACCCACATAAATACCCATGTCACACCCTGACCTAACTAAAATAATAAAGAAAACAAAGAATACTAAGGCCAGGGCGTGACAAGAGGGTCAATTGGGATATATATTATGGGATGTCAAATTTGGATTTATCTACGTTTTACAGTAAATGGGTCCCTACCTATCATTAAAATCTTTGGGAAAATTTCCTAGCTAGTAGGGATAAACCGTAGGCTTACGTGTTACAATTATAATCTGAAGGTTTCTTTAGAGTTCTTTTACTGACCAGTTGAATAAAAAATCTCAGAGATAGTGATACTATTTTATAAAACTAAGATGTATTATTAAAGCAAAATAATACTACAGTACACATGATAAATGAATGAGTGACTTTGTGATTTTGGCAAAATGATAAGCAAATATGAATTAGTTAGCAAGGGGAAAGGAGAGAGGAAAGGAGAGGAGTGTTTCTTTTAACTCACAAGGACAGGACAAGCAATTTTTTCATTATGATTCTAAACAAGACAAAGCAGGGAATTTAAGAGAGATATCCTAAGCAGTATTTAGGTACACACAGTGTTACACACTCACACTGATAGGGATTAAAGGAGGCCGCATTGAATGAATGGGCATACATTAAATTCTGTAGCTGAATCTCGGGTCAGATTACCAAACATCCCTTGTATGCGAAAAAGGGAGAAAGTCCCTGTTCAATCAGTTCTGGGTTGGTGTCTTTTTCCTACTGAGATTGAAGCGAGAGCAGAGGATAATCATTCAAATTCCAATAATGGTGTTTGGACTCCACTCACTGAGATCAGAGGGGGATCAATAAGCAAGGGAGCTTTCCAGTTACTAACTACGCTGAAGTCGGAGCAGCAGAAGGATTTCAGTCGCGGGGCTATTATTGGTGCTAAACCATTTTAGTCCAGTTCGAATGGACAGTGAGGACGGGGCGGTCGCTGAGGTTTCTGAAACGTTCCGTGGTCTCGCTTAGCAGGAGGTGCACCCAGCCCCAGGGGGGAGAGTCCCTTTCCTTAAGGTATTTAATATTGTTTCCATTTTTGACTGATTAATCCTTTGTATATCAGTACACTTCCTGCCTCCCTGCCTAGAACCTTATGTAATGACTTTTCACAAAAAGTAAGGTTTTTGGTGTTAACAAAAATGATTCCTGATTCCATATGACTGGTCTGGATTCTGTCCGTTTAGAGTGAGACAAAACCGTGACTCATCAGTGAAGAGCACTTTTTGCCAGTCCTTTCTGTTCCAGTGACGGTGGGTTTGTGCCCATAGACGATGTTGTTGCTGGTGATGTCTGGTGAGGACCTGCCTTACAACAGGCCTACAAGCCCTCAGTCCAGCCTCTCTCAGCCTATTGCAGACAGTCTGAGCACTGATGGAGGGATTGTGCATTCCTGGTGAACTCGAGCAGTTGTTGTTGCCATCCTGTACCTGTCCAGCAAGTGTGATGTTCGGATGTACCCGTCCTGTGCAGGTGTTGTTACACGTGGTCTGCAACTGCGACGACGATCAGGCGTCTTAGGCGTCTCACAGTACGGATATAGCAATGCCCTGGCCACATCTGCAGTCCTCATGCCTCCTTGCAGCATGCCTAAGGCACGTTCACGCAGATGAGCAGGGAACCTGGGCATCTTTCTTCTGGTGTTTTTCAGAGTTAATTTTTTATACTTTTTTTCACCTTTATTTAACCAGGTAGGCTAGTTGAGAACAAGTTCTCATTTTCAACTGCGACCTGGCCAAGATAAAGCAAAGCAGTTCGACACATACAACAACACATAGTTACACATGGAATAAACAAACACACAATCAATAATACTGTAGAAAAAGTCTGTATACAGCATGTGCAAATGAGGTAGGATAAGGGCGGTAGGGCAATAAATAGTCCATTGTGGCGAAGTAATTACAATATAGCAATTAAACACTGCAATGGTAGAATGTGCAAGTAGAGATACTGGGGTGCAAAGGAGCAAGATAAATAAATAAATAAATACAGTATAGGGATAAGGTAGTTGGATGGGCTATTTACAGACGGGCTATGTACAAGTGTAGTGATCTGTGAGCTGCTCTGACAGTTGGTGCTTAAAGCTTGTGAGGGAGACGAGAGTCTCCAGCTTTAGTGATTTTTGCAGTTTGTTCCAGCCATTGGCAGCAGAGAACTGGAAGGAGAGGTGGCCAAAGGAAGAATTGGTTTTGGGGGTGACCAGTGAGATATGCCTGCTGGGGCGCGTGCTATGGGTGGGTACTGCTATGGTGACCAGTGAGCTGAGATAAGACGGGGCTTTACCTTGCAGAGACTTGCAGATGACCTGGAGCCAGTGGGTTTTGCGACGAGTATGAAGCGAGGGCCAGCCAACGAGAGCGTACAGGTCGCAGTGGTGGGTAGTATATGGGGCACTGTGATAGACTGTATCCAATTTGTTGAGTAGAGTGTTGGAGGCTATTTTGTAGATGACATCGCCGAAGTCGAATATTGGTAGGATGGTCAGTTTTACCTGGGTATGTTTGGCAGTATGAGTGAAGGATGCTTTCTTGCGAAATAGGAAGCTAATTCTAGATTTAATTTTGTATTGGAGATGCTTAGTGTGAGTCTGGAAGGAGAGTTTACAGTCTAACGAGACAGCTAGGTATTTGTAGTTGTCCACATATTCTAAGTTACAACCGTCCAGAGAAGTGATGCTGGATGGGCGGGCGGGTGCTGGCAGCAATCGGTTGAAGAGCATGCATTTAGTTTTACTTGCATTTAAGAGCAGTTGGAGGCCACGGAAGGAGAGTTGTATGGCATTGAAGCTCGTCTGGAGGTTAGTTAACCTCACTAGGGTATGTGGGACGGTAGCGTCCCACCTCGTCAACAGCCAGTGAAACTGCAGGGCGCCAAATTCAAAACAACAGAAATCCCATAATTAAAATTCCTCAAACATACAAGTATTTTACACCATTTTAAAGATACACTTGTTGTAAATCCAGCCACAGTGTACAATTTCAAAAAGGCTTTACGACGAAAGCACACCAAACAATTATGTTAGGTCAGAGCCAAATCACAGAAAAACACAGCCATTTTTCCAGCCAAAGAGAGGAGTCACAAAAAGCAGAAATAGAGATAGAGATCACTAACCTTTGATGATCTTCATCAGATGACACTCATAGGACTTCATGTTACACAATACATGTATGTTTTGTTCGGTAAACTTCATATTTATATCCAAAAATCTGAGTTAACATTGGCGCGTTATGTTCAGTAGTTCCAAAACATCCAGTGATTTTGCAGAGAGCCACATCAATTTACAGAAACACTCATAATAAACATTGCTAAAAGATACAACTGTAATTTATGGTTTTTTAGATCCACTTCTCCTTAATGCAACCGCTGTGTCAGATTTTGTTTTTAAATTACGGAAAAAGCACACCATGCAATAATCTGAGTACAGCGCTCAGAGACCAAAACAACCCAAACAGATATCCGCCATGTTGTGTAGACAACCAAAGTCAGAAATAGCATTATAAATATTCACTTACCTTTGATGATCTTCATCAGAATGCACTCCCAGGAATCCAAGTTCCACAATAACTGTATGTTTTGTTCGATAATATCCATCATTTATGTCCAAATACCTCCTTTTTGTTCGCGCGTTTAGCCCAGTAATCCAAATTTATGACGCACGATCACTAGGTGCAGACAAAGTCAAACAGTTCCGTTAAATTCCGTAGAAACATGTCAAATGATGTATAGAATCAATCTTTAGGATGTTTTTAACATAAATATTCAATAATATTCCAACTGGAGAATTCCTTTGTCTTCAGAAACGCAATGGAACGCTAGCTAACTATCACGTGAACACGCATGACCAGCTTGTGGCTCTCTGGCAGACCTCTGACTCATTCCCCTCTCATTCGCCCCCACCTCACAGTAGAAGCATCAAACAAGGTTCTAAAGACTGTTGACATCTAGTGGAAGCCTTAGGAAGTGCAATATGACCCTATAGACACTGTGCATTCGATAGGCAAAGAGTTGAAAAACTACAAACCTCAGATTTCCCACGTCCTGGTTGGAATTTTTCTCCGGTTTTTGCCTGCCATATGAGTTATGTTATACTCACAGACATCATTCAAACAGTTTTAGAAACTTCAGAGTATTTTCTATCCAAATATATTAATTATATGCATATTCTGTCTTTTATGGCTGAGTAGCAGGCAGTTTAATTTGGGCACGCTTTTCATCCAAAATTTCCAATGCTGCCCCCTACCCTAGTGAAGTTAGCACAGTGTCCAGAGAAGGTCCAGAGGTATACGGAATGGTGTGGTCTACGTAGAGGTGGATCAAAGAATCACCAGCAGCAAGAGCGACATCATTGATGTTTACAGAGAAGAGAGTCGGCCCGAGAAATTAACCCTATGGTACACCCATAGAGACTGCCAGAGGTCCGGACAACAGGCCCTCCAATTTGTCACACTGAACTCTATCAGAGAAGTAGTTGGTGAACCAGGCGAGGCAATCATTTGAGAAACCAAGGCTGTTGAGTCTGCCAATAAGAATGTTGTGATTGACAGAGTCGAAAGCCTTAGCCAGGTCAATGAATACGGCTGCACAGTAATGTATCTTATCGATGGCAGTTATATCGTTTAGGACCTTGAGCGTGGCTGAGGTGCACCCATGACCAGCTCTGAAACCAGAATGCATAGCGGAGAAGGTACCGTGGGATTCGAAATGGTCGGTAATCCGTTTGTTAACTTGGCTTTTGAAGACCTTAAAAGGCAGGGTAGGATAGATATAGGTCTGTAGCAGTTTGGGTCTAGAGTGTCTCCCTTGAAGAGGGGGATGACCGCAGCAGCTTTCCAATCTATGGGATTCTCAGACGATACGAAAGAGAGTTTAACAGGCTAGTAATGGGGTTGCAACAATTTCGGTAGATCATTTTAGAAAGAGAGGGTCCAGATTGTCTAGCCCGGCTGATTTGTAGGGGTACAGATTTTGCAGCTCTTTCAGAACATCAGCTATTTGGGTGAAGGCGAAATAGGGGAGGCTTGGGCGGGTTG
Organism: Salvelinus sp. IW2-2015; assembly: GCF_002910315.2. Classification (NCBI taxonomy): domain Eukaryota; kingdom Metazoa; phylum Chordata; class Actinopteri; order Salmoniformes; family Salmonidae; genus Salvelinus; species Salvelinus sp. IW2-2015. The sequence goes on from NC_036839.1 coordinate 1,789,507, forward strand.
CAGTGGGGAGTGGAGGGCTGTTGATCGGGGTAGGGGTAGCCAGGTGGAAAGCATGACCAGCCGTAGAAAAATGCTTATTGAAATTATCAATTATAGTGGATTTATCAGTGGTGACAGTGTTTCCTAGCCTCAGTGCAGTGGGCAGCTGGTAGCAGGTGCTCTTATTCTCCGTGGACTTTATAGTGTCCCGGAACATTTTTGAGTTTGTGCTACAGGATGCAAATTTCTGCTTGAAAAGGTGGCCTTAGCTTTCCTAACTGCCTGTGTATATTTGTTCCTAACTGCCCTGAAAAGTTGCATATCACGGGGGCTATTCGATGCTAATGCAGAACACCACAGGATGTTTTTGTGCTGGTCAAGGGCAGTCAGGTCTGGAGAGAACCAAGGGCTATATCTGTTCCAGGTTCTACATTTTTTTAATGGGGCATGTTTATTTAAGATGGTGAGGAAGGCACTTTTAAAGAATAACCAGGAATCCTCTACTGACGGGATGAGGTCACTATCCTTCCAGGATACCCGGGCCAGGTTGATTAGAAAGGCCTGCTCGCTGAAGTGTTTTAGGGAGCATTTGACAGTGACGAGGGGTGTTTGTTTGACCTCAGACCCATTACAGATGCAGGCAATAAGGCAGTGATCACTGAGATCTTGGTTGAAAACAGCAGAGGTGTATTTCGAAGGCAAGTTGGTCAGGATGATATCTATGAGGGTGCCCGTGTTTACAGATTTGGGGTTGTACCTGGTGGGTTCATTGATCATTTGTGTGAGATTGCGGGCATCAAGCTTAGATTGGAGGATGGCCAGGGTGTTAAGCATGTCACGGTTTAGATTGCAACCCCGCCCCCTTCGGCAGTTCTATCTTGTCAGAAAATGTTATAGTTAGGGACGGAAATTTCAGGGTTTTTGGTGGTCTTCCTAAGTCAGAATTCAGACACGGCTAGGACATCCGGGTTGGCAGAGTGTGCTAAAACAGTGAATAAAACAAACTTAGGGAGGAGGCTGCTAATGTTAACATGCATGAAACCAAGGCATTTACTGTTACAGAAGTCAACAAATGAGAACACCTGGGGAGTAGGAGTGGAGCTAGGCACTGCAGAGCCTGGATTGACCTCTACATCACCAGAGGAACAGAGGAGGAGTAGGATAATGGTACGGCTAAAGGCTATCAGAACTGGTTGTCTATTACGTTCAGAACAGAGAGTAAAAGGAGCAGGTTTCTGTGCACGATAGAATAGATTCAAGGCTAAATGTACAGACAAATGTATGGTAGGATGTGAGTACATTGGAGGTAAACCCAGGCATTGAGTAATGATAAGAGATAATTGTCTCTAGAGACGTTTAAACCAGGTGATGTCACTGCATATGTGGGAGGTGGAACTAAATGGTGGGTTAAGGCATATTGAGCAGGGCTAGAGGCTCTACAGTGAAATAAGACAGTAATGACTAACCAGGACAGTAATGGACAAGGCATATTGATATTAGGGAGATGCATGCGTAGCCGGGTGACCAATAGGGGTCCTGGCTGGAGACACGGCGATTCAGACAGCTAGCAGGCCGGGGCTAGCAGAGGGCCTTAGAGAGACGTCTCGATGGAGGAAAGTTTGTTTTAGCCTCCGCGTGCGGAGACGTCAATAGACCAGTTGCGATGGATTAGTAGGGTTCCGAGTAGCAGAGGGGTCCACGTCCAATTGGCAAAATAGGTATAGTGGCCCAAGAAATTGGCCGATGGATCTATACAGCTAACAGTCCAATATGCTCTAGACAGCTAGCGGGCCACGGCAAGCAGTTAGTGGGCCGCGGCAAGCAGATGGGCATTCGGGGGACATCGCGATGTAGAGGCCAGTTGAGTACCCTCTCGAGCAGATTACGTCGTAGTCCAGTCGTGAAAGATCGGCGGGGTTCCGTGCCCCATACCGGCAGTAGAAGGGGTCTAGGTATTATAGCCCAGGAGTGGCTGATGGGCTTCTTTAGCTAGCCGGGAGAAAGGGCCTAGCATGGGCTAGCTCCAGGCTAATTTGTGCTTACTTCGGTACCGACATTAACCGGAGTAGTCACTCGGATAGCAGCTAGCTAGCTGCGATGATCCAGGTGAAAATGTCCAGAGCTTGCAGTAGTAATCCGGGGATATGGAGAGTCAGTAGAAAGGCCTCTTTAGTGTCCTAAGTTTTCATAACTGTGACCTTAAAACCTGTCTAGGACAGGGGTTCCGCTAGCGGAACTCCGCCCACATTCCACTGAAAAGTTAGCGCGCGAAATTCAAAAAATATTTTGTAGAAATATTTAACTTTCACACATTAACCTGTTATGGCTGCAGTCTGGTGTCGGTACACTTATGACAACAGCCCGTCCAAGTGCAGGGCGCGAAATTCAAAATATATTTTTTAGAAATATTTAACTTTCACACATTAACAAGTCCAATACAGCAAATGAAAGATAAACATCTTGTGAATCCAGCCAACATGTCCGATTTTTTAAATGTTTTACAGCGAAAACACCACGTATATTTATGTTAGCTCACCACCAAATACAAAAAAGCACAGACATTTTTCACAGCACAGGTAGCATGCACAAAACCAACCAAACTAACCAAGAACCAACCAAACTAACCAAGAAACAACTTCATCAGATGACAGTCTTATAAATGTTATACAATAAATCTATGTTTTGTTCGAAAAATTTGCATATTTCAGGTATAAATATAGTTTTACATTGCACCTGCAATCACAAATAGCACCGAAGCAGCAGAAAATTACAGAGACAATTGAAATACCTAAATACTCATCATAAAACATTTCTGAAAAATACATGGTGTACAGCAAATGAAAGACAAACATCTTGTGAATCCAGCCAATATTTCAGATTTTTAAGTGTTTACAGCGAAACACAATATAGCATTATATTAGCTTACCAAATAGCACCAACAAACCACCATTCATATCAGTCAATGTTAGCGATGCGAAAAACCAGCAAAATATATAAATTTTTCACTAACCTTCATAACTTCATCAGTGACAGTCCTATAACATCATTATACAATACATATTGTTTTGTTCGAAAATGTGCATATTTAGAGCTGAAATCCGTGGTTATACATGTGACAGTAGCAATTTTTTCCAGAATCTCCGTATATTTTCTGACACTCACCTATTTGACCAAATAACTATTCATAAACATTACTAAAAAATACATGTTGTATAGGAAATGATAGATACACTAGTTCTTAATGCAATCGCGTGTTAGAATTCTAAATAACTTCAGTACGACATCAGCTTACGTTATAGCGAGAGATGCCCAAAATCTGGGCGCAAACTAATGTAAACATGTTCGACAGATATATGAAATAACATCATAAATGGGTCCTACTTTTGATGATCTTCCATCAGAATGTTGTACAAGGGGTCCTTTATCCAGAACAATCGTTGTTTGTTATAGAATGGCATTTTTCCTCTCGAATGAGCAAGCAAAACTAGCCAAGTGGCGCTAAGCTCTCCTTCGTCACCAAACGCAAAGAAGCAACACGCCTAAACTCCCGAAAAAATTTCAATAATTAATAAAACTATATTGAAAAAACATACTTTACGATGATATTATCACATTTATCAAATAAAATCAAAGCCGGAGATATAAGACGTCTATAACGAATGCTTTTCAGAAGCATACTGGTGCTTTATGCGCTTCCTGAACAAAGGAATTCTGGGGTCATGTCATTCCAAGCTCTATCTTTTGACCATAGAAATACTAGAAACCCATTTCACCTCTCACAGCCTATTGACATCTAGTGGAAGAAGTATGAAGTGCATGTATACTAATAGATATCAAAGCACTTTTAGGCAGGCCCTGGAACAGAGCCTCGATTTAAGATTTTTCACTTTCTGACAGGAAGTTTGCTCAAAATGAGGTCTGTTTTACTCAGAGATATAATTAAAACGGTTTTAGAAACTTGAGAGTGTTTTCTATCCAATAGTAATAATAATATGCATATTGTACGAGCAATAATTGAGTACGAGGCCGTTTGAAATGGGCACCTTTTATCCAAGCTACTCAATACTGCCCCTGCAGCCCAAAGAAGTTAACAAGTCCAATACAGAAAATGAAATCATGTGAATCCAGCCAACATGTCCGATTTTTTAAATGTTTTACAGCGAAAACACCACGTATATTTATGTTAGTCACCACCAATATAAAAAAAGCACAGACATTTCTTTCACAGCACAGGTAGCTTGCCCAAACAACGCAAACAAACTAACCAAGAAACAACTTCATCAGATGACAGTCTTATAACATGTTATACAATAAATCTATGTTTTGTTCGAAAAATGTGCATATTTGAGGTATAAATCATAGTTTTACATTGCAGCTACCATCACAAATAGCACCGAAGCAGCCAGAGTAATTACAGAGACCAACGTGAAATACCTAAATAGTCATCATAAAACATTTATGAAAAATACATGGTGTACAGCAAATGAAAGACAAACATCTTGTGAATCCAGCCAATATTTCAGATTTTTTAAGTGTTTTACAGCGAAAACACAATATAGCAHTATATTAGCTTACCACAATAGCCAAAAACACAAGCCATTTATCAGCAGCAAAAGTTAGCGATCGCAAAAAAACAGCAAAAGATATATAATTTTTCACTAACCTTGACAAGTTTCATCAGATGACAGTCCTATAACATCAGGTTATACAATACACTTATTTTTTGTTCGAAAATGTACATATTTAGAGCTGAAATCCGTGGTTATACATTGTGAAAACGTAGCAACTTTTTTCCAGAATCTTCGGATATATTTCTGACACTCACCTATTCTGACCAAATAACTCATCATAAACTTTACTAAAAAATACATGTTGTACAGCAAATGATAGATACACTAGTTCTTAATGCAATCGCCGTGTTAGAATTCTAAAAATAACTTTAGTACGACATACAGCTTACGTTATAGCGAGACAGCGCCCAAAATCTGGTCGGAAAATAATAAACATTTTCGACAGAAATACGAAATAACATCATAAATGGGTCCTACTTTTGCTGAGCTTCCATCAGAATCTTGTACAAGGGGTCCTTTGTCCAGAATAATCGTTGTTTGGATTTAGAATGTCCTCTTCGTCTGTCGAATTAGCAACCAAAGCTAGCCAAGTGGCGCGAAGCTGTCCATCGTCACCAAACGCAGAGAACGGAACACGCCAAAACTCCCGATAAACTTTCAATAATCTGATAAAACTATATTGAAAAAACATACTTTACGATGATATTATCACATTTATCAAATAAAATCAAAGCCGGAGATATTAGCCGTCTATAACGAAAGCTTTTCAGAAGGCAATCCAGAGTTCCTTCCCGCGCCTTCCTGAACAAAGGAAATTGGGGTCATGTCATTCCAAGAGCTCTCTTTTGACCTCAGATAAAGCTAGACACCCCATTCCACCTCTCACTGCCTATTGACATCTATTGGAAGGCATATGAAGTGCATTTATAGTCATAGATTTCAAGCAAATGAATAGGGAGGCCCTGGAACAGAGCCTCGATTTCAGATTTTTCACTTTCTGACAGGAAGTTTGCTGCAAAATGAGTTCTGTTTTACTCACAGATATAATTCAAACGGTTTTAGAAACTTGAGAGTGTTTTCTATCCAATAGTAATAATAATATGCATATTGTACGAGCAAGAATTGAGTACGAGGCAGTTTAATTTGGGAACGATTTTTTACAAAGTGAAAACAGCGCCCCCATATCCCAAAGAGGTTAATTGTCTCCCGTCTGTGAGCTGTTGTTGTCTTAACGACCGTTCCACAGGTGCATGTTCATTAATTGTTTATGGCTCATTGAAGAAGCATGGGAAACAGTGTTTAAACGCTTTAAAATGAAGATCTGTGAAGTTATTTGGATTTTTACGAATTATCTTTGAAAGACAGGTTCCTGAAAAAGGGCCATTTCTTTTTTGCTGAGTTTAGTTAGCTAACTATATACATCTGAACACTGAAACATTTTCCATGAGTCAATGAGCAATTCAAGTCAGAACCTCAGGAGTAAATGTCAGTTGGCTTTTCATAGCCGATCATTGAGAGTATCTCTACCGCTCCTGCTGTCTCTAGAGAGTTGAAAACAGCAGGTCTGGGACAGGTAGCACGTCCGGTGAACAGGTCAGGGTTCCATAGCCACAGACAGTACAGTTGAAACTGGAGCATCAGCACGGCCAGGTGGACTGGGGACAGCAAGGAGTCATCATGCCAGGTAGTCCTGAGGCATGGTCCTAGGAAGAGAGAATTAGAGAGAGCATACTTAAATTCACACAGGACACCGGATAAGACAGGAGAACTACTCCAGATATAACAGACTGACCCTAGCCCGCGACACATAAACTACTGCAGCATAAATACTGGAGGCTGAGACAGGAGGGGTCAGGAGACACTGTGGCCCCATCCGATGATACCCCCGGAAAGGGCCAAACAAGCAGGATATAACCCCACCCACTTTGCCAAAGCACAGCCCCCACACCACTAGAGGGATATCTTCAACCACCAACTTACCATCCTGAGACAAGGCCGAGTATAGCCCACAAAGATCTCCGCCACGGCGCAAAACAAGGTTGGGGTGCCAACCCAAACAGGAAGATCACGTCAGCGACTCAACCCACTCAAGTGACACACCCCTCCTAGGGACGGCATGGAAGAGCACCAGTAAGCCAGTGACTCAGCCCCTGTAATAGGGTTAGAGGCAGAGAATCCCAGTGGAGAGAGGGGAACAGGCCAGGCAGAGACAGCAAGGGCGGTTCGTTGCTCCAGAGCCTTTCCGTTCACCTTCACACTCCTGGGCCAGACTACACTCAATCATATGACCTACTGAAGAGATGAGTCTTCAGTAAAGACTTAAAGGTTGAGACCGAGTCTGCGTCTCTCACATGGGTAGGCAGACCATTCAATAAAAATTGAGATTGACAGGAGAAAGCCCTGCCTCCAGCTGTTTGCTTAGATATTTTAGGGAAAATTAGGAGGCCTGCGTCTTGTGACCGTAGCGTACCTGTAAGTACTGTATGTACGGCAGGACCAAATCGGAAAGATACTGGTTAAAGCCAGTTTGTGCTGTTCTGTGAAATGAGTAGTACACAGCGTTGTACAAGATCTTCAGTTTCTTGGCAAATTCTCACATGGAATAGCCTTCATTTCTCCGAGCAAGAATAGACTGACGAGTTTCAGAATACAGTTCTTTGTTTGTGGCCATTTTGAGCCTGTAATCGAACTCACAAATGCTGATGCTCCAGATACTCAACTAGTCTAAAGAAGGACAGTTTAGTTTTTTCTTTAATCAGAACAACAGTTTTCAGCTGTGCTAACATAATTGCAAAAGGATTTTCTAATGATCAATTTGCCTTTTAAAATGATAAACTTGGATTAGCTAACACAGCGTGCCATTGGAACACAGGAGTGATGTTTGCTGATAATGGGCCTCTGTATGCCTAGGTAGATATTCCATAAATAATCTGCCATTTCCAGCTACAATAGTCATTTACATTAACAATGTCTACACTGTATTTCTGATCAATTTGATGTTATTTTAATGGACAAAAAAATTGCTTTTCTTTCAAAACAAGTACATACATGAAGGGAACATTTTGACATTTGCCGTATGGTTGATGAGAAACTCCATATTGCAAATGTACGGTCCCTTACTAGACGTCCGCGAACAATTGTAAAATCCGTGGACGGCGGCGGGCCGTGCACGGGGGCCAGATCTTCCGGGAAGTCATCGAATGAAGTCTCTCGGACATTGGGTTTCCGTTTTATAAAATTTTCTAATTTTTGTCCTTTTTCCGCTGTCCCGGTAAATACCACCAGAGGGCGAATGGAATCATATTGCAAATGTACAAAACATCACCAATCACGACATGGCCTTTTCTCCTAAACGGAAAAGACTTCGAAGGCGAAACTTGGTGTGATTAGGCAACCCTCATGAACTGTAAATCAGTAATTTCTCCCAAGAGATGTCAAAGAAAACATCTCTCACACACACACACGCACACACACACACACACACAGCAAGGATGGAGTGACAAAGTGCGGTGCTTAAAGACACTCAGAGCCTGCAATGGCATTACCATAATCTCTAGGCTGTGCCGAGTTCAACGAGATGCCCCGCTTGACCGTAGCTCGCTCGGTCTGAGCGCAGCGACAGTGAAAAGAAGAAGGCCCAAAATGAAGCCTGGCCCTAAATTTCAGGTGCTTTTGGGTGACAGTGGGAGAACCGTTAGGGTGAGAAGCACAATTTGACCTCAGGAACGTTCCTGAGGTCCTCCCGATCTGTGCAAGCCTAACCTTGACCGTGTGGCATTAACCCTTAACAGTTAAAAGAAGGTGTTTACATCAAACAGTTTGCATTGACTTCTCTCCCCATGTGAATACATTGCCTGCAGCCCTAAATTCACCCTGAAGCCTATGTAGGTTATTAATGCCTTATGAACCTGTCTTCGATAACAACTCATCAGGCCACTATGAGGTCTACCTGTGTTGATTCTAAGCTTCCTGGASCAACCGGAAGTGGTTAACTTCTTATGGCTGCATTCCCGTTAACGGGACCGATATGACAACAGCCAGTCGAAGTGCAGGGCACCAAATTCAAAAAACAGAAATCTCATAATTAAAATTCTTCAAACATACATGTGTCTTATATCATTTTAAAGGTAATCTTGTTGTTAATCCCACCAAAGTGTCCGATTTCAAATAGGCTTTTCAGCGAAAGCACTACAAACGATTATGTTAGGTCACCACAAAACCACAATAATCACAGCCATTTTTTCTAGCTAAAGATAGCTTCACACAAACCAGAATAGAGATAAAATGAATCACTAACCTTCGATTATTCTCATCAGATGACACTCATAGGACTTCATGTTACACAATACATGCATGTTTTGTTTGATTAAATTCATATTTATATCAAAAAATCTGAGTTTACATTGAGGCGACTAGATTCACTAGTTGCAAAAACATCAAGACTTTGCATAGCCACATCGTTTCAACAGAAATACTCATCATAAATATAGATGATAATACAAGTTATACACATGGAATTATAGATATACCTCTCCTTAACTTCTTTGGGCTGCAAGCCCGACGTCGGTACACTTATGACAACAGCCAGGCCAAGTGCAGGGCGCGAAATTCAAAATATCTTTTTTTGAAATATTTAACTTTCACACATTAACAAGTCCAATACAGCAAATGAAAGATAAACATCTTGTGAATCCAGCCAACATGTCCGATTTTTAAAATGTTTTACAGCGAAAACACCACGTATATTTATGTTAGCTCACCACCAAATACAAAAAAGGACAGACATTTTTCACAGCACAGGTAGCATGCACAAARCCAACCTAACTAACCAAGAACCAACCAAACTAACCAAGAAACAACTTCATCAGATGACAGTCTTATAACATGTTATWCAATAAATCTMTGTTTTGTTCGAAAAATKTGCATATTTGAGSTATAAATCAGTTTTACATTGCAGCTACCATCACAGCTACCGTCACAAATAGCACCGAAGCAGCCAGAGTAATTACAGACACCAACGTCAAATAACTAAATACTCATCATAAAACATTTCTGAAAAATACATGGTGTATAGCAAATGAAAGACAGGCATCTTGTGATTCCAGCCAATATTTCCGTTTTTTTAAGTGTTTTACAGCGAAAACACAATATAGCATTATATTAGCTTACCACCATAGCCAGAAACACAAGCCATTTACCAGCAGCGAAAGTTAGCGATCGTAACAAACCAGCAAAAGATATATAATTTTTGACTACCCTTGATAAGCTTCATCAGATGACAGTCCTATAACATCAGGTTATACATACACTTATGTTTTGTTCAAAAATTTGCATATTTAGAGCTGAAATCAGTGGTTATACATTGTGCTAACGTAGCATCTTTTTCCCACAACGTCCGGATATTTTTCTGACACTCACATATTCTGACCAAATAACTATTCTTAAACATTACTAAAAAATACATGTTGTATAGGAAATGATAGATACACTAGTTCTTAATGCAATCGCCGTGTTAGAATTCTAAAAATAACTTCATTACGACATCCAGCTTAGTTATAGCGAGAGAGTGCCCAAAATCTGGGCGCAAACTACTAGTACAACATGTTCGACAGATATATGAAATAGCATCATAAAACGGGTCCTACTTTTGATGATCTTCCATCAGAATGTTGTACAAGGGGTCCTTTGTCCAGAACAATCGTTGTTTGGATTTAGAATGTCCTCTTCTCCAGTCAATTAGCACGGAAAGCTAGCAAAGTGGCGCGAAGCTCTCCTTCCTGAACATACGCAGACAAATACCATACGCAGACAAAGCAATACGCCTAACGTCCCGAAAAAAATTCAATAATCTAATAAAACTATATTGAAAAAACATACTTTACGATGATATTGTCACATGTATCAAATAAAATCAAAACCGGAGATATTAGTCGTCTATAACGACAGCTTTACAGAAGGCAATACCAGGTCACTTCTCGCGCGTTCCAGAAAACAGGAAATTGGGGTCACGTCATGCCCAGAGCTTTTATTCGACCTCAGATGATGTAAAACACTCCATTTCTTCTCTCACTGCCTGTTGACATCTAGTGGAAGGCGTATGAAGTGCATGTATACTAATAAATATCAAGCCCATTTATAGGCAGGCCCTAGAACAGAGCATCGATTTCAGATTTTCCACTTCCTGTCAGGAAGTTTGCTGCAAAATTAGTTATGTTTTACTCACAGATATAATTCAAACGGTTTTAGAAACTAGAGAGTGTTTTCTATCCAATAGTAATAATAATATGCATATTGTACGAGCAAGAATTGAGTACGAGGCCGTTTGAAATGGGCACCTTTTATCCAGGTTACTCAATACTGCCCCTGCAGCCCCCTGCAGTTTCTAAAACTGTTTGAATTATATCTGTGAGTAAAACAGAACTCATTTTGCAGCAAACTTCCTGACAGGAAGTGAAAAATCTGAAAACGAGGCTCTGTTTCAGGGCCTGCCTATTCAACTGGCTTTAATTTATCGATATGAATGCACTTCATACGCCTTCCACTAGATGTCAACAGGCAGTGGAAGGTGGAATGGGGTGTCTAGCTTGATCTGAGGTCAAACAAGAGCTTTTGGAGTGGCAGGTCTGGAAATTTCATTGTCTTCGAAGGCGCGAGAAGGAACCCCAGATTGCCTTCTGAAAAGCGTTCGGTATACACGGCGAATATCTCCGGCTCTGATTTAATTTTATACATATGATAATAACACCATAAAGTAGGTTTTTTCAACCGAGTTTTATCAGTTTATTCAACGTTTATTGGGACTTTTGGAGCTTTCCGTTCTTTGCGCCAACAGAGGATGGGAATGTTAGCAACCTTGGCTAACATTGTGGCGCGAATTCGACAGAAGAAATTGACATTCTAAATCCAAACAACGATTTATTCTGGACCAAAGACTCCTTGTACAACATTCTGATGGAAGCTCAGCAAAAGTAAGAAAACATTTATGATGTTATTTCGTATTTCTGTGTAAAATGTTGACTCCTATTCTTCGCCGTGTTGGTGAGTGCTGTCTCACAATAACGCAAGCTGTATGTTATGGTAAAGTTATTTTAAAAAATCTAACACAGCGGTTGCATTAAGAACCAGTGTATCTTTCATTTGCCATACAACAAGTATTTTTATGTAAAGTTTATGATGAGTTCTTTGGTCAGATTAGGTGAGTGTCCAAAATATCTCTGGAGATTCTGGTGAATCGTTGCTACGTATTCACAATGTATAACCAGGATTTGTAGCTATAAATATGCACATTTTCGAACAAAACATAAATGTATTGTATAACATGTTATAAGACTGTCATCTGATGAAGTTGTTTCTTGGTTAGTGACTAATTTTATCTCTATTTTGTCGGTTTTGGGAAAGCTACCTATGCGGTGGAAACATGGTGAAAATATGCGGTTGTGTGTTTGGCTATTGTGGTTAGGTAATAGAAATACATATTGTATATATTGTTTTTGTTGTAAAATATAAAAAAAAATCGGAAATGATGGCTGGATTCACAAGATGTTTATCTTTCATTTGCTCTATTGGACTTGTGATTTCATGAAAATTATATTATATGATATCCCTGTCCCGTTAGGCTAGGCTATGCTAGTCAGCTTTTTTGTTGCTTTTTTGATGAACCAAAGGGAGTGACAGATATTGGGTAGGTAATCAGGAAGGTGATGGAGTCCAGGTGAGTCTCATGAAGCGCAGGTGCACGTAACGATGGTGGCAGGGGTGCTTAATAATTAATAAACTGGCGACGTCAAGCACCGGAGAGGGGGAGCGGGAGTAGACGTGACACTTGGTGGCATAGCAGGAAGATCGGAATGCTGTGAATCGAGAGGTTGTCAGATCAAATCCCAAGTGTGTCAATCACTTGCTTTTTTTGCATTGTCAAAAGACAAAGAGCTGTGAATGGATCAGTGGTTGCTACCATCAGGTGATGCCCCTGGGAAAAGCTGGGAACTAGTCAAAAACTTCCAGGGGACCATGACATAACATCCCAAGAACGTTCTAAAAATGTTCTCGGGACAAACCAGGAACTAGACAAAATCTTCAAGGGACCATGACAGAACGTCTTGACCACTTTAGGGACCATTTCATTCCAAGAACTTCCTAATGACTCATCTTTGTTTGTAGGGTAGCTAACTAGCGGTTACAGAATCCCTTAGCCGAGTGCGCTGGAGGACTAATATCCAGCGTGTGTGTTGTTTGTTTACATCTGGCTGGTGCCTCAGTCTGGTTGTCCCCCTCCTGTTGTTATTATTGCGGTATGTGCTAGAATAGCAGTATTCTATGTAGTTCTCATTCATGTTATTATTATGTTACAAATTATATTGTCTGCAATGATATAATGAATAATCACCTTTTACAACTTCCTATGTCCTATATTTAAGCAATAAGGCACTGGGGGGTGTGGTACAGTATATGGCAATGCGGAGTGCCTGGAAACAGCCCCTAGCCATGGTATATTGGCCTTATACCACAAACCTTAGAGGTGCCTTATTGCTATTATAAACTGGTTACCAACGTAATTAGAACAGTAAAAATAAATGTTTTGTCATACCTGTGGTTCATGGTCTCATATATGACGGCTTTCAGCAAATCAGCATTCAGGGCTTGAACCACCTAGTTTATACATTTAGAGTGCTTGCTCTGTGTGTTTCTGTGCAACAGCTTACAATTTGTATAATATACAGTCCTCTGCTCTGGTTGCTGCAGTTGCTTGCCTTCTTCCCCGTTGCATATAATAAGTTAGCATTTATATATACATTCCTTGCAATTATTCTTACTGTGCTATTGCCATGATATACATGAATCTGGTATTACTATGTAATACATGGTTATTAAGTTATTATTAGCTGAATCCCAAACTGAACACTGAGAACTTCGAGCCCTCGATCACTCGATATGTGCGTTCATGAGTCAATCGAGTCAATCTCGGGAAGCCTCTTTATCGAGTGGGCATCCTATGCCATTGGCAGCAACTTCTTCCCATGAACCTTAGCATGCTACCTAGCAACAACAGTCAACACTACGTTACCCTAAAAAATTGTCTCAATAAATCAATAAATCTGTAAATCATTTTGATATTTAATTTCGAGGTCTTAGTGGCACGATTTTACATCTAGCTAAGGAGCGTATTTCTGATGTTTGATACACAAAAACATATCCATTATTATTAACTTGCTAGCTAAGCCTGAGTCAGCAACTTCATATGAAACAAAAGAGAAGCTAACCAACCAGCTAGTGCAACACTAAAGGCAATGCTCCTTCCATATGCAAGGTTAGCTACTGTAGTAACATTATTTTTTCACAATTAACACATTTTAATGAAGCAGCAAACATCCTGATCTGCCCCGAGTCAGTCAGGTATCAAGCCTCCTGCTGCGCGTTTAGCTGACCCAACGTTACAACGTAGCGATTGGTGCTTGGAAACATGCTGAAGTACGGACTGACTGAAGACGGGAACATGTCTACAACTTCATCAGCAAGCTGTCAAACTAATGTAAATAAGTGTCAAACTACACATTGTTTATCAGTGCAGTGCCCATCATCCTTAGCTAGTGATAGCTACAATTCCATCCCTGTTTGTCAATGAAGCTAGCTAGCAGCAGGCAGGCTACACCAAGCTAAAACCAGCTGATGAAATCACTAGCGACCGTTATACTTGTACATATTTTGTGCAGGAGTAGAGTCATTTTTACTATCGAAGTAGGCGTCTGTGTCTGCCCCAGTGCCCATCTTTCATAGCTAGTGTGTCATGCTTGAGAGCTTCATGTTCCTTGGTGTCCACATCACCAACAAACTAACATGGTCCAAGCACACCAAGACAGTCATGAAGAGGGCACGACAAAACCTATTCCCCCTCAGGAGCCTGAAAAGATTTGACATGGGTCCTCAGATCCTCAAAAGGTTCTATAGCTGCACAATCGAGAGCATCCTGACTGGTTGCATCTCTGCCTGATACGGTAACTGCTCGGCCTCCGACCACAAGCCACTACAGAGGGTAGTGCGTACGGCCCAGCAAATCACTGGGACCAAGTTTCCTGCCATCCAGGACCGCTATACCAGGCGGTGTCAGAGTAAGGCCCAGGCGATGTCAAAGACTCCAGCCACCATAGTCATAGACTGTTCTCTCTGCTACCGTATGGCAAGCGGTACCGGAGCGCAAAATCTAGGTCCAAGAGGCTTCTAAACAGCTTCTACCCCCAATCCATAAGACTCCTGGATATCTAATCAAATGGCTACCCAGACTATTTGCATTTCCCCCCTTTTACGCTGCTGCTCTAAAATAAGTTTGTTCTGAAGTGACTGTCTTATATAAGAAAGATCGAACAACATAAAGATATTTTTATCTTGTATTTAACCCCTTAGTTTTGGAAGTAAACAGTATCCATATACTGTATATATTTTTTTTTAAAGTTTTTACTTACAAATCTTGTGAGGCCTGTGGGCGTCCTAGAGGTAAACAACTGACATGTTCGTGTTCATGAGAGTCTCTTTCCATAGAGGGGTCAAATCATTCGGACGCTACAGACGATTTTTGAGAAGACCGATTTTCAGGATGTCTCATGGTCTGACAAACACCGCTATAGCTCTGTCACCTTTCACCGCAGATGCAGAAGTGCGACATCGGCGGATGCGGTGGATTGAGGCGCATCCAATGCAAATTGATAAGTCTTGCTTAACCTTTCACTGCTACCAAACCCGGATCCGGGATCCCCCCCATCACAAAAGCTGACTAGCATAGCCTAAAGCTACAGGGATATCATATAATAAAATGTTCATGAAATCACAAGTCCAAGACACCAAATGAAAGATACAGATCTTGTGAATAAAGCCATCATTTCTGATTTCTGACATCCCTGTAAAATGTTTTACAGGGAAGACAAAATATGTAAATCTATTAGCTAACCACGT
The DNA here is from genome assembly GCF_002910315.2 of Salvelinus sp. IW2-2015. Lineage (NCBI taxonomy): Eukaryota > Metazoa > Chordata > Actinopteri > Salmoniformes > Salmonidae > Salvelinus > Salvelinus sp. IW2-2015. The sequence goes on from NC_036839.1 coordinate 1,805,001, forward strand.
TAGCAAAAGACAACTTTTTTTTTACTCCACCATTTTCTTACTGCATCAGTAGCTATCACAAATTSGGCCAAATAAASATATAAATAGCCACTAACCAAGAAACAACCTCATCAGATGACAGTCTGATAACATATTTATTGTATAGCATATGTTTTGTTAGAAAAATGTGCATATTTCAGGTATAAATCATAGTTTACCATTGCAGCCACCATCACAACTCTCACCAAAGCGACTAGAATAACTACAGAGAGCAACGTGTATTACCTAATTACTCATCATAAAACATTTCTTAAAAATACACAGCGTACAGCAATTGAAAGACACAGATCTTGTGAATCCAGACAATATTTCAGATGTTCTAAGTGTTTTACAGCGAAAACACAATATAACGTTATATTAGCTTAGCACAGTAGCAAACCAAACAACAGCATTGATTCCAGCCAAACATAGCGATGACACCAGATGAAAATACAGATCCTGTGAATAAAGCCACCATTTCGAATTTTTAAATGTATTTTTACAGGGAAGACAAAATATGTAAATCTATTAGCTAAACACGTTAGCAAAATACACCACTATTCTAACTCCATCAGTTTCTTACTCCTTCAGTGCTATCACCAATTCGGTCAACTAAGATATTGATATCCACTAACCAAGAAAAAACCTCTTCAGATGACCAGTCTGAAACATATTCATGGCTATAGATAGTTTTGTTAGAAAAAAGTGCATATTTCAGGTAGAAATCACAGTTTACAATTGCCACCGACATCGCAAATCGACTAGAAATTTACTAGAAGAGCACGGTATGACCAATTACTCATCATAAACATTCATAAAAATAGACAAAGCATAGCATAGCAATGGAAAGCCCCAGTTCTTGTGCAATTTCCAGACCATATTTCAGCATTTCTAAGCGTTTTCACGCGAAAACACAATAAACATAAGTTAGACTACCACATGTGCAACCGTTACCGAAACATCGATTCCAGCCAACAAGAGCGCCATATAACGTAATCACCGCCAATATTATTAATTTTTTCACTAACCTTCTCAGAATTCTTCCCGATGACACTCCTGTAACATCATTTTACAAATATACACATAACAGTTTGTTCGAAAAGGTGCATATTTAGCCATACAAAACCCGTGTTACACAATAAAAATACTAGGAAATCAAGCCACAATATGTCTGACGTCACTCTCAGAGTGACTCTCAGTTAATGAAGCTAATCATCATACTTGAACTAAAAAATACAGCGTTGACAGGAATCGAAAGACAAATTAGTTCTTAAGGCAAACCGCGATTTACATTTTTAAAATTACCTTACTTTTCAATACAGGCGTTCGCCAAGTGGAAGCTATACCAAACCAAACTGAAATATGCGTTAAAATTATTTCGACAGAAACACGATTCTATCATATTAAATATTGCTTACTTTGAGCTGTTCTTCCATCAGATTTCTGGGCAATGTATCCTTTCTATGTTATAAAGTCTTTTTGTCGATAGATGTCCTCTGTTCCTTCGAAATGTCCACCACCAACGACCGACACCCCAAAACGTGTCCAAAGTTTCAGAGTGCCACAACACAGAAATTTCCTCAAAATGCGCACTAAACGGATATAAAATGTGCCTATAACAACGTTCAAATTAACTAACATTAGATTTATGGTTTAACAACCTATAACGATCTGAAAACAGATATGACAACGAGAGAAATATTGGGTGCGGTCGCTGGTTTGAGACATACGATGCATTTTGAGGGAATAAGCAACGCTACGACGCAACAGTGTGTTCACAAAGATACTGGCACTTCACTGCCAGGCGATCATCTGGAGCGAGAGACAAGGCCAAAAGTAAAGCTTAATCAGTCTCCGTAGTATCTATCTTGTCGAATGAGTCTTATATAACCAATGTTCGCCATTTGTATCTAATTCGCATTCACATAAACCGTTATTCCTATTTGAACAAGTAGAGCACCAAAGTGAAATATCAAAACCTCACAGAGGGTCATTAAGAGTATTGGCATTGTGTCGGTTTCGTATCACACTATTCTGATCCTAGTCGCCTCAAAGAACATAATCATCGCACGATCACGAAGACGTTATATGAAATATGTTCATAATACACGAATCCACCTGTCAAATGAAAGGCGTGCATAAGACAATTGTCTTCTGTACCATCAGAGAACAAATTCACCAACGTTCTATAGAAACTAGAAGGTGTTTTTAATCAAAATAAAATAAAACAAATATATGCATATGTACGATCAAAATTTAGCACAGGCAGTTTAATTTTGGCGACACAAAAATGATGCATAATGCGAGACAGCACCCCCTATACTTCCAAGAAGTTTAAAAAATGTTTATATGAGTAATTGTGAATACACGTTGCTCTCTCTAGTTATTCTAGTCGTACCTTTGTGATGGTGGGCCTTAATGGTAAAACTATAGATTTTAAACCTGAAAGATAATGCACATTTTTCTAACAAACATATGCTATACAAAAATATGCTTTCAGACTGATTCATCTGATGAGTGTTTTCTTGGGTTACGTGGCTATTTATATGTTATTGACCCAATTTGTGATAGTACTGATGCTAGTAAGAAAATGGTGGAGTAAAAAAACATTGCTCATCTTTCGCGCTACCGGTGCCTTAGCCTATATAGATTTACATATTATTGTCTTCCGCTGTAAACACATTTTACAGATGTACAGGATGTCACAAAATCGAGAAAATGATCGCTTATTTCACAAGATCTGTATCTTTCATTTCGGTCTCTGTCTATGGACTCTCCTATTTCAGACTGGCCTATGAACAATTCTCTCATATATCCTATCCCTCGTAGCTTTCACGCCCTACTCGCCTACGCTCAGCTTGCGGCATCCGCTGGGGGTCGATCCCGCGATCCCGCTGTTCCTGGTCAGCATGCAAAGCTCTCAAGCAACCCCTTATCCCAATTTGCCCCATTGCGGTATGATCCGCCTCAATCTGCGACGCGCATCCGCCGATGTGTCGCACTTCTTCATCTTGCGGTGTGTTCGCGGGTGTGCGATAAGGTGACGAAGGGATATAGCTTTCCTTGAGGAGTTTGTCAGAGAAACCATGAGACATCACATAGAGAATAAAAAAATACGAGTAAAACTTCATCAAAAAAATCTCTTAGCTAAAAACGAAAATGATATAATAACCCCTCGTAGGACAAAGAGAACTTCACAAGATGAACACGAAACAGGTCAGTTGTTACTCTCTAGAGCCCCACAGCCTCACAAGATTTTGTAAGTAAAAACTTTAAAAAAAAAAAAATATATAAACAGTTGTATGAGAAGTACTGTTTTACTTCCAAAACTAGGGATAAATACAAGATATAAAAAAAATCTATTATGTTGTTCTATCTTCTTAATATAAGACAGTCACTTCAAATCAAACTTATTTTAGAGCAGCAGCGTAGAAAGGGGGAAAGCAAATAATCTGGGTACCATTTGATTAATATTCCAGGAATCTTATGATTGGGTAAAAGCATAGTTTTTTAGAAGCCTCGTGACCGTAAAGATTTTTGAACGCTCGGTACCGCTTGCCATTACAGGTAGCAGAGAAATACAGTACTAATAGACAGTTAAATTGGGGCTGGAGTCTTGACCGACGTCCGCTGCGGTGGCCTACCCCTCTGTGGACATTCCGCCTCTTTGTAATAGAATTTTTATTTATTAGGGTGATGAGGCCGTAATACGCCAATAAAAGATGGGCAGGAAAACATTATAGTCCCATGATATTGCATGCAGTGCCGTACGCACATACAACCTCCCCTGTATTATGGCTTGTGGCCATAGCCGAAGCAGTTATCCTCGTTATTTCTAGGCAGTAGATGTCAACCAGTCAGATGCTTTCTCGATTGGTGTGTCTAGCTTTATTTTAGATACCTCTTTTGATTATTTCTTGATTGACCCAATTGTTCAATTAATCTTTTCAGCATCCTGAAGAGAAGAATAGTTTGATCGTCCCTCTTCAAATGAAAACTATCTTGGCATGCTTGGACCATGTTAGTTTGTAAGTGATGTGACAACCAAAGGAACAATGAAACATCTGTACAAAAAGCATGACCAACACTAGCTATGAAAGATGCAGCAACTGAAGAGACATATTATCACTATTACCTCTGACTATCGGGAAAGGATAGGTTAAAAATCGACTCTGTACTCCGGCCACAAAAGAGTTACCAAGTATTAACGGTTCGGCTATGTTTTATTTCATTCTCACAAGCTAGAATTTTATAGCATATGAGAGTAGTAGCCATGCCTGCGACAGCAAGCTCATTGACAAACAGGGATGGAATTGTAGCTATCACTAGTAAGGATGATGGGCACTGCACTGTAATAAACAATGTGTAGTGACACTTATTTACATTAGTTTTGACAGCTTGCTGATGAAAGTAAGTAAGACCATGTATCCCCCAGACTCTCAGCTCAGTCCCGCGTACCTTCAGCCAGTCGTTCGCAGAGCCCCACCAACTCGCTACGTCGCCCCCCAGCTGTAAGCGTGCTCTGTCAGCTAACACGCGCGCAGGCCACGGCGGAGGCTTTGAACCCTGAGGCGTGACGCGGGCAGATCCAGGGATGTTGCTCTTCCAGTTAAAAGTGGTAACTTGCTCGACAAAAAATAATGCTCTTCACCCTACGAGTCACCCGCCCCACACACTTTGCATTGTATGTTATAGGGATGCATTTGACTCTTTTTTAGGAGTTGTCACGTAGTAACAAGGAGAGATTATAAGAGTGAGCTTCTCTTAAGTGGGTTCTATGTATGTAATTGTTTGTCTTGTGAAAAACATTATTTGTGTTACATTAGCATATGTGAGCAAGGGGGAAAGTATAATAAAGTTTCCTTGGAATGGACGTATGTTTGTTTGTAATAGATAAATATACAAACTATCTATCAGAAATTTACCGTGGCGGGTCGCTTAGAAATAAAGAAACCCTCGCGCCCTAAAAAAATCGTGCCCCACTAAAGACTCTATTCGAACCCATTCAACACTCATCCAAATAATTGATTTACAGATTACTTGATTATTAGACAATTTTTTTTTAGTTTTAAACCCCAGAACCACGTAGACTGTAGACACATGTTGTTGCTAAGAAGGGGGCCCAGCACACAAAAATTCAGCATATCGCTAGATGCATGAAAAAAGAGAAAAGAAAAAGTTATTGACTGCATCAAAAAAATAAGCGCGAACAAAATTAATAGGGATGCCCACTCGAGAAAGAGCGGCTTCCCGAGATATGACCTCGAAAGGGGACTTTCACCAAAAAAAATTGTAATGCGCCCCACCTAACTAAGTTATCTATACCAAAAAGGGATGTTGTAGGTGCGTGAGGACCCCCCATTTTTTTGGGGGGAAAAGGAATTGCTCCGGGGAAGGGTGTGCGGATCACAAGACCTTTTCAGTTTGGTATTTTCTCTAGAGTGACTTGAGAAACTTAAAAAAGCGCACAGTGTATTACAGAGTAATACCAGATTCATGTAGATTAATCCAAATGGGCAATTAGGGCACGAGTAAATATAATGGCCAAGAATTATATAGTAAATGCAAAACTAATATATGATGCAGAATTCGGGTAGGGGGGGTTGTGGATAAAAGGAACAATAGCATATTCTGCATGCAAATTTCCAGAGCAGTCAGAGGAAAAGAGAACAATGATAAATTTAAATAACAAAAAAAGTAACACAGACAGATTTTTTGTGCCCACAGAATAATCACCACAGTAGGCATATTTGTTCAGCTCTAAATTTTTAAATGAACATAGAGTGAAGTTACATGAAGGACTCTCTGTAGGATGGGAACCTGAATTGGGGCTGTGACCACAAGAACCAGTAAACCACATAGGTATGGACATGATTCTTATTAGTGTATTACTCACTAAGTAAATAAGAGAGTTCTATATAGTATCATTTATTTTTTAGCTATTTTTATATAAAATTTATTGATTTGGCTGAAAACCAGAATTCTTTTATTAAGTACGTTACAAATAAAAACGTCATCCTCTTATATGTTTCTGGGGGACCCCAATTTTTGTTTTTATAAGGCACAATACCTTGCCTGAAATGGCTAGGAAGACATGAAGGTGCCCACAAGGGCAACACCAGCAATAGCCAACACAAAGCGCGCGGGGTGATATAACCCACACCCCCCAGTGCTTAATTGGTCTTTCTAAACCCTCTATAAAAAACATAACATAGGAAGATAATAGAATAAAAAGAAGTGATTATTTCAATTTTATAAGGTCACTCTGGCTATACCCTAAATAAAAGTTTTTATTAAGTACACAATAATAAATAAACAATATAATGAATAGAACGTAGATTAGTGAAAATAACTGGGCTATGGCTGAGCCACACCCCCTCACCCGCGAATTGGGAAAATTAATCCACGAGTAGACGAAGGCAGAAAGGAAGCTTGGTTGGGGTTGGGGACATGGAAACCAAAAAGAACAATGGGAGGGGGGGCCCAGGGCACTCAGCGCAATGTAAAACAAGGAAAGCAAGCGATTCAAGCGACGCGTGATATTATGTTCAAATCGCATTGCTGTATCACACGGGGAATCAAAGAAGACTAAAGGGAAAATCCACTATTATGAGTTCTTCTGCTTCTTATGTTTTCATGTGTCTACCCCTTACAAAACAAAAGATAGAAGTCTATTATATTGGATGATTGGGGAGTAACCTGTGGGAGATTGGACAATAATAGAAAGACTGCCGCCGTAACATAGTTGTTCAATGACGTTTTTCTGTCTATTTTGTTTTTTGTTGTCCCTTGAAAGAAAATAATATTTAGGAAAATATGCCTAGGTTTCCTTTTGCTTGGTTTTTGTTTGCGGTGGCCAAATTGAGTATTTACATGTTATATTAGACTAGCGTGTGCGATAATAAGGATAGTTAAGTTCATATGTCTCCTCTCTTGGCACCAGAGGTAATTACTTTTTCCTTTTGACGAGGTCGCGCCAAGCATTTTCCCCAGTGTTTTTGCATCACTCTTTTCCCCGAGAAAAGAGATAAACAAGCCCGCAGGAACTGATCCATATCACCCAGCCCCCTATTATGTCTTGTTTGACAAATAGAACAAAAAAAGCCAAGTTGATGGAACCCAACCACCTATCCACTCACTACAAAGGCGAAATGATAGGCGGTTTTAACCATAATTTATAATTAAAGGGGCCCTTTTCTATATGAGGTTTTAACAAAAAAGATTTGTATGGGGCCCCGATTTTATTAAAAAATAATTTCGGTTAAAAAAAGAAACTTGGGTTTTTGCTGAAATAAAAAAGGGTCCATGGGCGAAAGCGGGGGGATTGGTAAAGGGGGGGTTAATATTTTATTATAGAAAAATAAAAAAAAATCCAATTTTGTTTTTTTTCTTGTTTATTTAAAAATTGATGGGGGAAAAATATAAAGGAGGGGATTCCAATAAAAATAAAAATTGGAAAAACCGGGCATAAGGGGGTTTGTTATAAAAGTTTTTGTTTTGGAATATATTTTAATGGAATTTTTTTCTGGCTAAAAAAACTTTTTTTTCTTTCGACTCCCCCATTTTTTTTTACACGGATTAAGGTCCCAGGAGGAAAAAATAAAATATATAAATAACAGGCGGTGTAAAGGGGTTACAAATTAAAAAAGGGCTTTTTTTCTTTAGTTTTAAACCCAAGGGAATTTTTGGTAAAGCCTCCGATTTTTGAAAAAAAATTCCGGAAATAAAAACTGTGGCTTTGTGAAAAAAAAATAGGGGCAAGTGTGATGGTTAAGGAATAAAGGTAAATAAGAATTTAATTTATTAATGAAAATGTATATATATAAAGTAAATGTAGGTGGGGTGGGGTTAAAGGGTATTTATAATATAAAATATTAGGAAAATTAAACCCCATTTGTTTTTTTTCTCTTGTTTTAAAAAAATTGGGGAAAATGGGAAATAAATTAAATGGGGTTCCTCCCAAAAACAAAAAAACGGGGCAATAAATTTTTTTGGGGTTTGTAAAAAAAAGTTTGGTTTTTTTTTTGGGGAAAATTAATGGAAATTTTCTTGCGCTTTAAAAAACTTTCTTTAAAACTATTTTTTAACCGGGTGAAGAGGCTCCTAGGAAAAAATAATTAAAACCCAAAGGATGTGTTTGCGGTA